>NC_052157.1:74203791-74396106 GCF_902713615.1 Scyliorhinus canicula
TACACAGCGCAGAAGGCCATTCAGCCCATCGATTCTGCACTGATTTCTGAAAGAGCATCCTACTGAGGCCCACTCCCCACCCTATCTCTGTAACCCCACCTAATCTGCCCATCCTTGGACTTTGGGAGGAAACCCATGCAGACACAGGAGAATGTGCAAACTCCACAGACACCCAAGGCCAGAATTGAACTTGGGTCCCTGGTGCTGTGGGGCAGCAGTGCTAACCACTGTGCCACCGTGCCGGTCAAAAGTTTAAAAATCAGTTGGAAGGTTATTGGGGGCAGCACGGTAGCATTTCATAGAATTTACAGCGCAGAAGGAGGCCATTCGGCCCATCAAGTCTGCACCGGCTCCTGGAAAGAGCACCCTACCCAAGGTTAACACCTCCACCCTATCCCCATAACCCAGTAACCCCACCCAACACTAAGGGCAATTTTGGACACTAAGGGCAATTTATCATGTCCAATCAATCTAACCTGCACATCTTTGGACTGTGGGAGGAAACCGGAGCACCCGGAGGAAACCCACGCACACACGGGGAGGATCTGCAGACTCCGCACAGAGAGTGACCCAAGCCGGAATCGAACCTGGGACCCTGGAGCTGTGAAGCGATTGTGCTATCCACAGTGCTACCGTGCTGCCCAAGAGCATTGTGGATAGCAGAATTGCTTCACAGCTCCAGGGTCCCAGGTTCAATTCCAGCTTGGGTCACTGTCTGTGCGGAGTCTGCACATCCTCCCAGTGTGTGCGTGGGTTTCCTCCGGGTGCTCCGGTTTCCTCCCACAGTCCAAAAATGTGCAGGTTAGATGGATTGGCCATGATAAATTGCCCTTCGTGTCCAAAATTGCCCTTAGCGTTGGGTGGGGTTACTGGGTTATGAGGATAGGGTGGAGGTGTTAACCTCAGGTAGGGTGCTCTTTCCAAGAGCCGGTGCAGACTCGATGGGCCGAGTGGCCTCCTTCTGCACTGTAAATTCTATGATAATCATCAATTCTATGATATTCGACAGCAATGTGCATTGTAGATGTGCCCGTATTATCCGGAGCGCTGGCTTGGTTGCACAAAGCAGAGGCCGGGATCAGAGCAGGAATCCAGGCTGGTTCTCACTCACACTCTTGCCCCACTTCACCCCACAACCATTTCTGTCCTGTCAGACCAACTGGTTTTGCGTGAACTGGGGATACATAACCACAACAGCCTGCATTTATAAAGTGCTTTTTTTAACAGGGCAAAGTCCAAGCACACTGTACAGGAGGAGCATTAGCGGGCAAATTCAACAGTAAGGCAGTTTGGAAACGGTGTGGAACCGAACCACGTTTGCCCATTCACGCAGTGGGATAGCAGTTTGTACAATCTAGAGACAGCTAGTCAGTCCATCGTCCATACCCCACCCCTCTCCCTGCAGCAGGAATTCCTATGCTTAGTCGCAGTACTGACCATTCGGCCCATTACCCCCTGTGATGCCTCTCACTGAAACAACCTTAACCCCATTCCCGGTTCATACACCTCCACTAGTTTCCCCATCAGTTCCTCAGTGGGCAGCACGGTAGCATGGTGGTTAGCATAAATGCTTCACAGCTCCAGGGTCCCAGGTTCAATTCCCGGCTGGGTCACTGTCTGTGCGGAGTCTGCACGTCCTCCCTGTGTGTGCGTGGGTTTCCTCCGGGTGCTCCGGTTTCCTCCCACAGTCCAAAGATGTGCGGGTTAGGTGGATTGGCCATGCTAAATTGCCCTTAGTGTCCTTAAAAGTAAGGTTAAGGGGGGGTTGTTGGGTTATGGGTATAGGGTGGATACGTGGGTTTGAGTAGGGTGATCATTGCTCGGCACAACATCGAGGGCCGAAGGGCCTGTTCTGTGCTGTACTGTTCTATGTTCTATGTTCTAAGTTACTGGCACTCAGATGTGGAAATAGTTGGAATTGTCGGATCATTACAGCAGAGAGGTGACCATTCGGCCCAACGTGTCCCGGCTGGCACTCCCAAAGAGTAAATCATTGACTGCCAGCCACCCTCTCCCCCCCCCCCCCCCCTCCCCCCACACACATGTTGTCCCTTTGCATATTTAGAAAATTTAGAAAAATGTGGGAGGACCGAAGGCCCTACTTGTCTGCACCAGACAAAATGAAATACAACAGGATGGCTGTGAAGTGGGATGTTCCCCACTTGGGTTGGGGACGAGGGGGTCTAGAACGAGGGGTCTAGAACAGATGGGAAAGTGCAGTTCAGGTCAATCAGTTCAGCCATGATCTTTCTGAATGGCGGAGCAGGCTTGAAGGGCTGACTGGCCGCGTCCTGCTCCTAACTGCTGTGTTCCGCTGACTGTCCAACAACATACTTCTCTCTTTGCCACCTCCTGTATAATTATCCCACA
Organism: Scyliorhinus canicula; assembly: GCF_902713615.1. NCBI lineage: Eukaryota > Metazoa > Chordata > Chondrichthyes > Carcharhiniformes > Scyliorhinidae > Scyliorhinus > Scyliorhinus canicula. Next base: position 74,206,162 of record NC_052157.1, read on the forward strand.
CTTGGCAGGTGGTTTACTGAGCCCCAAACTGACAACATCAAGTGGATTTCAGAGCATCGAACGCCTCACAGCCTTATCGGCCCATTCCCTCTTGCTCAGCAAGTGAACTGCAGCGCACACCCTTGCACCGTGGGGCAGAAAACATGGCAAACCCATCCACGCACAGCAAGATTTCACAAATTATTTGATGGGGTGCGGGGATGTGTGAAGGTAGGTGGGAATTCCCCCTGCACTGCTCCATTGATTGAGCCGGACACAGGGTGCTTCGGAATTACAGCACAGACACCGGGTCATTCGGCCCACCCTGCCTGTGTGCAGCCTGCCCTCCACGGTAATATGCGACTCGCCTACTCTATATTTGAACACAAGAGGGGCCCCTTTGATGGGCGAAAGTGCAGTAATTTGTGACAAATATACCAAGATCATTGATTCCCTATAGTCGAAAAGGAGGCCTTCTGTCCATCAAGTCTGCACCGACCCCGGGTGGCATGTGGTGCAGTGGTTAACACTGCTGCCTCACGATGTCGAGGACCGTGGTTGGATCCCGGGTTACTGTCTGTGTGCACAATTCTCCCCATGACTGCATGGATCTCAAATCCACAACCCACAGTTGTGCAAAGTAGGGGGATTGGCCATGCTAAATTTCCCCTTAATTAAGAAAAGACTTTTACATTTTTTTAAAAGCCTGCACCGACCATTGAACACGCCACAGATTCAATTTCACACGCAAACACTTAGACACACCTTCTCACATCCCCATGCGAGTGCCCATTGACGCACGTCCCCACAGATCCACATCCACGCATGCGCACACGGACACACGTACAGTCCCACATCCACGCGCACACGTACCCAGACGCACGTCCTCGCACGTGTGCACAAACGCATGCAAGTGCGCACGCATGCACAGAGACACACACATAGACGTACCCACATGCTCATACAGATGCACGTCTGCACACGTGCGCATACGGACGCACGTCCACATGTGCACACAGATACACATTTGCATGCATGCATGTCCACGGACGCATCTTCGCTGCACGCATGCACACACACTGATGCAATTTCATGCGTGCGCACAGTGATGCAACTTTGAGCGCATGCTCACAGATGCACATCTGCACCCACATAGAGGAACATCCACACATGCAACAGTGACAGACCTTCCATGAGCATGCACACACAGTGATACACCTTTGAGCGTTCGCACACATAAAGGCCCATGCACATATGCCAGACGTGCGCACACCCACAGACGCATGTACGCCAAGCGTGCACACACCCACAGACGCATATACCCAGATGCACGTACGTGCATGCATATACCCACAGGCGCATGCACAGATGCACATATGTGCGCATGCACTGACGCCTGTTTGCTCGCGAGCGCACACCACACACATAGGTCTGTGCACGCCTTATTCCAATATACCTTAATTTCCTCTTTCTTGCCACTAACCTGCCTAACCTTATTTTAATCGTGGGTCCTTGGAAGGGCGGCACAGTGGCACAGTGGTTAGCAGTGCTGCCTCCCGCCACCAAGGACCCAGGTTCAATCCCAGCCGAGGGTCACTGTCCATGTGAAGTTTGCACATTATCCCAGCGTCAGCATGGATCTCACCCCCAGCTGGCAAAGATGTGCAGGGTAGGTTGTGTATTCGCCACGCTAAATTACCCCTTAATTGGGAACAAAACAGGAGAACTGGGTACTCTTAAATTTATTAGAAAAAAAAGGAAAAGAAACTTGGGTCCTTGCTTGCCTGCTTTCAACTATGGGCCTCTGACACCTGACTGGAAACAAATGGACCACGGGCGAAGAGCCTTTCAAATCCACAGAACGTGAGTGAAAAGTCCAAGAGGTTGACAGAGCGAGACGATTCCAAAAATGGTAACAGGCAGGGAAATCGTTTCAAGGCCTATATCCTCATGCACATGTACTGGTTGTGTGACAACAACCTGTATTTACAGAACTGCTTTCCCATCGTAAAACATCTCAAGGTCCTTGACAGGAACAACATTCGATGCAGAGTCACGCAAGCAGATACAAGGACAGGTGACCAAACGCTTAGTTCAAGAGGTTGGTTTGAAGGAGCGTCTGAGGTGGATAGAGACAGACGGAGTTTAGGGAGGAAATTAACAGAGCTCAGGCCCAGGCAGCTGAAGGCACGGTCACCAAGTGCCGAGGAATTGGCTCGGGAGGCCAGAAAGTGGAGAAGTGCGGCAATCTTGGAAGGTTATAGGTCTGCTTAGCTGGGGCATGGATCATCAGTGGCCTGTGGAAGACAAAAGCCACTGCAGTCATCATGCAAGGACAGTCAGAAAAGGCTTGGAAGACCCTCAGACCTGCTCATTCCAACAGCCCTGCTGTCTCCAGCTTTATTCAAATGCCAGTGGATGTTTCAACAAAGATGTAACCCCACCATGTCACAGAATTCAGGAAAGGTACTGAAGATCCTTCAAAGAGAATCCATCGAGGACAGCCATTACTGCTGGCCCGGCAAAGATCAGCGACACTCAGAACGGCGGGGACGATGGGAGCCTGCGCCTTTCCAGATTTGCTCACGATGCACAATGAAGGCAATTAAGGGACGCCTTGTGATTAGATGCCCGGGGGCCTGGGTTTGCACACTAAGACACAGGACTGGATTATCCTGCAGGGGCTGAGAGAGGCATGGGCTCAGCTGGCACATTTAAACTCACGAGGCCTGCTTTCACTGGCTATGTCAGGAGAGGTGCCTAGAGCTGGCACAGAGATCTTACCAACCCTACGATGCCCACATAATCGGGCTTGCAAGCTTACTGCTGACTTGCTTATCCTTACCTGGCTGCCCCCTGCTGCAAAGCCCTCCCCCAACCAGCCTGCCTGCTCCAGCCACAGTACACGCTGGTTCATTCACAGAAGACAGGACCAAGTAGCAAATGAACAGTGAATGGTGACAGACTGAAAATTGTGGAATTACCAACTCACTGTGACACTGCTCACAGGCTCATAAATCACAATGTACTGAGGGGGCACCGCATTGTCAGAGAGTCAGTACTGAGGGAGTGCTGCACTGTCAGAGGGTCAGTATCGAGGGAGAGCTGCATTGTCAGAGAGTCAGTACTGAGGGAGTGCTGCACTGTCAGAGGGTCAGTACTGAGGGAGAGCTGCATTGTCAGAGGGTCAGTACTGAGGGAGTGCTGGTGCTGCACTGTCAGAGGGGATCAGTACTGAGGGAGAGCTGCATTGCCAGAGAGTCAGTACTGAGGGAGAGCTGCATTGCCAGAGAGTCAGTACTGAGGGAGTGCTGCACTGTCAGTGAGTCAGTACTGAGGGAGCACCGCATTGTCAGAGGGTCAGTACTGAGGGAGCACAGCATCGTCAGAGGGTCAGTACTGAGGGAGCTCCGCATTGTCAGAGGGTCAGTACTGCGGTACTGCTGCACTGTTGGAGGGTCAGTACTGAGGGAGCACTGCACTGTCAACAGGGTCAGTACTGATGGAGCACGGCACTGTCAGAGGGTCAGTATTGAGGATGTTCTGTACTGTCAGAGACTTTAAACCAAGGTCTTGCCTCTCCTCTCAGGTGGGTGGAATAGAACGCCTGGCCACGATTTCAAATCTAGCCAGTGTTTATCCCTCAGCCCATCATCATGGAGATAGAATTGGGTCATTATCACACTGCTGGCTGTGATATTTTGCTGTTTCTAACGTGTTTGAGCACAATTCAGAAGCTCATTGGCTACAAAGTGCTTTGGGAAATTCTGCGGCTATGAAAGGTGCTACAGAAATGTAGGTTATAATCAAAATTGATGGGATTAAGGAGACAATGAAAGTGTGGATAAGACATGGGCTAAGGGGCAAATGTAGAGGGGACCAATGAATTGTGTCTTCTGAATAAAGGGGTTGACAGTGGGGGACCCCAAAAGTCATCAGTGTTGGTTCAACTGCTCTATTTGATATGTTTTGAAGATCTGAACACGAGTTCAGACACAGACCCATGTCCCATCACCGTGTGGGGGAAGCACAGACACAGGCCCACATCCCAGCACCGTGTGGGGTGAGACAGCAAAAGATGCTAAGCCATACAGGACACCCAAGGCCTCTGGGCTTGACACTCGGTGCTTAGGTTAACTGGGCAGTACCTGGCATAATTCAAATTATTCTCCATCGGTGTAAGAGGGAAACGTGGAAGGGGAAGAAAAATCAGTCAGGGTGCCTCAATCCTGACATCAATCACCCATTCGAGAAAGGGTAGAATCAGCCGCGATGCCCCCCATAATCGAACTGCCAACCAAAAGTCACGGCGTGAAGGAGAATGATCACAAAGCAAGGGATGACCGAATATACCAAGACAAACTTAGCGTGACACCACCGATCATTGCAGGCAGAATAACAATAGTCACCAACTAAGAGGGGCCCAACAAATAAGTCAAATCCTCTCGGCCTCGCAAGGTAGTTGGCCATTTGTTTTATTCCCATTCCCACTCCCCTAAAGAAAGAAAAAAAGCAGCCTGCTGCCGACTGAATCCAAAACGCTGCAGGCCATTTTTCACATATTACAAATTCCTGGGCCCGCATTTTGTCCTCAAGTAACATCAGGTTATCCATGGCGCTAGCTGGAGGTGGGATCTTGCTCTGTACCAATTCGTGGCGAGGTTTCCTCCCTCATTCCGATAAGCAAATTGGCTCAACACCCCCCCCCCCCCCCCCCCCCCACCCGGCTGGCTTGTTGCCGTCTGCTTAATCACTGTTTGTTTTGATGTTGTTTAAGTTTCCTTTGAGCTGCTGTACCTGCTTGGAGGGGGCTGCATAGAACCTCACCACCCAGCCTGGTCAAATTGGTTTCGGCTGCCCCCAGAACCAGCACTCTGCCTTCTGCGCTGCTGTCTGTTTAGGAGCCTTGCAGAGCTCACTGTAAATTCCAGACCTGCCTCGGTGGGGAGGAGGCCACAGGGCGCTGCTCTCAGGTACTGGATGCTGACACCGAGACCCACTTCCCAGTAAAGCACTCTCTCGCCTGCAGCACTCCCCACCCACTCTTCCCCCCCCTCCCCCCCCCCCCCCCCATCACACTGGATAATAACCCAGTCAGCACCCTGGATCAATAAACCTACCCCCCCCCCCCCCCCACCACCCTGGATCAATAAACCCACCCCCAACCATCCAGGATCAATAAACCCACCCCCCCCAACACCCTGGATCAATAAACCCCCCCCCCCCCCATATCCTGGATCAATACCCCCCAACTCACCCTGGATCAATACCCACCTCCCCCCACACCCTGGATCAATACCCACCTCCCCCCACACCCTGGATCAATACCCCCTGCCCCCCAACTCAACCTGGATCAATACCCACCCCCACACACACCCTGGATCAATACCCACCCCACACACCCTGGATCAATAACCCCCCCCCCCCCAACACATGGGATCAATACCCCCCCCCCCCACACCCTGGATCAATACTCCCCCCCCCCCACCCCCTGGATCAATACCCCCCCCCACACCCTGGATCAATACTCCCCCCCCACCCCGGATCAATACCCCCCCATACCCTGGATCAATACCCCCCCCACACCCTGGATCAATACCCCCCCCCCCCCCACACACCCTGGATCCACCCCCCCCACCCCCCACACCCTGGATCAATCCCCCCCCCCCCACACCCTGGATCAATAACCCCCCCCCCCCCCCAACACCCTAGATCAATAACCCCCCCCCCCCCCCCCCTCCCCCGCAGCCCGACCCAGCCTGGGCAAATGCTCTCAGATGGTTTTCTTTTCCACCCTTCCCACTTCCCCGCTCCTACCTTTCAAAGTTCCTGTGCATTCCGACTATTTTGTTTAACACAAAGATCGAAATCAATTTAACTGAGGGACAAATTAAAGGGACAGCCCCTGAAAGGGAGACTGCCTTGACCAAAACGCAATGAAACTTCAGACATTAAAACGCAAATGTGATTAACGGGATGAATAAGGCACCCCGAGCCCTGGGGTGCAGGAAGTAAGAGGCTGATGCAGAGATTCCGGCATGGGTGTCTGGAGTGGAGAGGGGCGGGCGGAAGCCGTGACAGCAACTACAAGCCGCCTTCACTCAAATTCATCTCTGTCCCCCAGCACCAACACGCCGGCCGCATGCTGCACATTCTGCTCGGATATTTGCTCTCTCCCCAAAACACCCACCAAACAGCCGAACCCTGTCTTCCCCTTCCCCTGCACTGACTCCCCCCTGCCCCGACAGCAGGACTGCAACACCCACCCCCAAGCGTGTTGGTACAGTCTTTACAGGCAGTGTTTTCAGACAACACTCCGCCCTCCGCTGGCTCTGCTCCCCACCCCCCCCCCCCAAACTGAGCCTATTATTGCTGTATTTGTGTACAGATCTAACAGGCCAAAACATTCAAACAGCAGCTGTAGAACTCTGGTCACAGCCTGGGGCTGGGGAGGGGGTGGAAAGAGAATAAATTCCCAGGCCAGTCTGATCCTGCAGGGCTTCACGTGTACGAGAGCTCTCCAAACATTCCAGACATGAGGCCATTCGGCCCCTTGAGCTCTACTCAGCAAAATCGTGTTTGACTTTCTTATCCATGTCATTTGCCCACACTAACCCCACCTCCCCGATATCTTTAACATACAAACTCCATCGCCCCCGTCAACTTGAACTTTGCTCTCCCCTGCACTCTGCCTCTATTATTGCACATTAACACTGCAATGAAGTTACATGAAAATCCAAAAGTCGCCTCATTCCGGCACCTGTTCAGGTGTTGTCTGGCACGCTCTGCGCTCCCAATCTTTCCCACTCCTCTGGTGCCCTCACCCACACTCCTCTGCTGCCCTCACCTGCTCTCGCTCGCCTCTGCCACGCGCCCTCACTCTCTCTCGTCTGCAGCGCACTCTCTCTCTCTCTCGTCTGCAGCGCACTCTCTCTCTCTCTCGTCTGCAGCGCACTCTCTCTCTCGTCTGCAGCACTCTCTCTCTCTCTCGTCTGCAGCACTCTCTCTCTCGTCTGCAGCACTCTCTCTCTCTCGTCTGCAGCACTCTCTCTCTCTCGTCTGCAGCACTCTCTCTCGTCTGCAGCACTCTCTCTCTCTCGTCTGCAGCACTCTCTCTCTCTCGTCTGCAGCACTCTCTCTCGTCTGCAGCACTCTCTCTCTCGTCTGCAGCACTCTCTCTCTCTCTCGTCTGCAGCACTCTCTCTCTCGTCTGCAGCAACTCTCTCTCTCTCGTCTGCAGCACTCTCTCTCTCTCTCGTCTGCAGCACTCTCTCTCTCTCTCGTCTGCAGCACTCTCTCTCTCGTCTGCAGCACTCTCTCTCTCGTCTGCAGCACTCTCTCTCTCGTCTGCAGCACTCTCTCTCTCGTCTGCAGCACTCTCTCTCTCGTCTGCAGCACTCTCTCTCTCTCGTCTGCAGCACTCTCTCTCTCGTCTGCAGCACTCTCTCTCTCGTCTGCAGCACTCTCTCTCTCGTCTGCAGCACTCTCTCTCTCTCTCTCGTCTGCAGCACTCCTCTCCTCTCTCTCGTCTGCAGCACTCTCTCTCTCTCTCGTCTGCAGCACTCTCTCTCTCTCTCGTCTGCAGCACTCTCTCTCTCTCTCTCGTCTGCAGCACTCTCTCTCTCTCTCGTCTGCAGCACTCTCTCTCTCTCTCGTCTGCAGCACTCTCTCTCTCTCTCGTCTGCAGCACTCTCTCTCTCGTCTGCAGCACTCTCTCTCTCTCTCGTCTGCAGCACTCTCTCTCTCTCTCTCGTCTGCAGCACTCTCTCTCTCTCTCTCGTCTGCAGCACTCTCTCTCTCGTCTGCAGCACTCTCTCTCTCTCGTCTGCAGCACTCTCTCTCTCTCGTCTGCAGCACTCTCTCTCTCCTCGTCTGCAGCACTCTCTCTCTCTCGTCTGCAGCACTCCTCTCTCGTCATCGTCTGCAGCACTCTCCTCTCTCGTCTGCAGCCACTCCTCTCTCTCGTCTGCAGCACTCTCTCTCTCTCGCTGCAGCACCTCTCTCTCCTCGTCTGCAGCCTCTCTCTCTCCGTCTGCAGCACTCTCTCTCCTCGTCTGCAGCACTCTCTCTCTCTCGTCTGCAGCACTCTCTCTCTCTCGTCTGCAGCACTCTCTCTCTCTCGTCTGCAGCACTCTCTCTCTCGTCTGCAGCACTCTCTCTCGTCTGCAGCACTCTCTCTCTCTCTCTCGTCTGCAGCACTCTCTCTCTCTCTCGTCTGCAGCACTCTCTCTCTCGTCTGCAGCACTCTCTCTCTCTCGTCTGCAGCACTCTCTCTCTCGTCTGCAGCACTCTCTCTCTCGTCTGCAGCACTCTCTCTCTCTCTCTCGTCTGCAGCACACTCTCTCTCTCTCTCTCTCGTCTGCAGCACTCTCTCTCTCGTCTACAGCACTCTCTCTCTCTCTCGTCTGCAGCACACTCTCTCGTCTGCAGCACTCTCTCTCGTCTGCAGCACTCTCTCTCTCTCTCGTCTGCAGCACTCTCTCTCTCTCTCGTCTGCAGCACTCTCTCTCTGTCACTCGTCTGCCGCGTTCTCTCTCTCTCTCGTCTGCAGCACTCTCTCTCGTCTGCAGCACTCTCTCTCTCTCGTCTGCAGCACTCTCTCTCTCTCGTCTGCAGCACTCTCTCTCTCTCGTCTGCAGCACTCTCTCTCTCTCGTCTGCAGCACTCTCTCTCTCGTCTGCAGCACTCTCTCTCTCTCTCTCTCTCTCTCTCATCTGCAGCACTCTCTCTCTCTCTCTCGTCTGCAGCACTCTCTCTCTCTCGTCTGCAGCACACTCTCTCTCTCTCTCGTCTGCAGCACTCTCTCTCTCTCTCTCGTCTGCAGCACTCTCTCTCTCTCTCGTCTGCAGCACTCTCTCTCTCTCTCGTCTGCAGCACTCTCTCTCTGTCACTCGTCTGCCGCGTTCTCTCTCTCTCTCGTCTGCAGCACTCTCTCTCTCGTCTGCAGCACTCTCTCTCTCGTCTGCAGCACTCTCTCTCTCTCTCGTCTGCAGCACTCTCTCTCTCTCTCTCTCTCGTCTGCAGCACTCTCTCTCTCTCGTCTGCAGCACTCTCTCTCTCTCGTCTGCAGCACTCTCTCTCTCTCTCGTCTGCAGCACTCTCTCTCGTCTGCAGCACTCTCTCTCTCTCGTCTGCAGCACTGCCTCTCTCTCTCTCTCGTCTGCAGCACTCTCTCTCTCTCTCTCGTCTGCAGCACTCTCTCTCTCTCTCTCGTCTGCAGCACTCTCTCTCTCTCTCGTCTGCAGCACTCTCTCTCTCTCTCGTCTGCAGCACACTCTCTCGTCTGCAGCACTCTCTCTCTCTCGTCTGCAGCACTCTCTCTCTCTCTCGTCTGCAGCACTCTCTCTCTCTCGTCTGCAGCACTCTCTCTCTCGTCTGCAGCACTCTCTCTCTCGTCTGCAGCACTCTCTCTCTCTCGTCTGCAGCACTCTCTCTCTCTCGTCTGCAGCACTCTCTCTCTCTCGTCTGCAGCACTCTCTCTCTCTCGTCTGCAGCACTCTCTCTCTCTCGTCTGCAGCACTCTCTCTCTCTCGTCTGCAGCACTCTCTCTCTCTCGTCTGCAGCACTCTCTCTCTCTCGTCTGCAGCACTCTCTCTCTCTCGTCTGCAGCACTCTCTCTCTCTCGTCTGCAGCACTCTCTCTCTCTCTCGTCTGCAGCACTCTCTCTCTCTCTCTCGTCTGCAGCACTCTCTCTCTCTCGTCTGCAGCACTCTCTCTCTCTCTCGTCTGCAGCACTCTCTCTCTCTCGTCTGCAGCTCTCTCTCTCTCTCGTCTGCAGCACTCTCTCTCTCTCACTCTCGTTTGCAGCACTCTCTCTCTCTCTCGTCTGCAGCACTCTCTCTCTCTCTCGTCTGCAGCACTCTCTCTCTCTCTCGTCTGCAGCACTCTCTCTCTCTCGTCTGCAGCACTCTCTCTCTCTCTCTCTCTCGTCTGCAGCACTCTCTCTCTCTCTCGTCTGCAGCACTCTCTCTCTCTCGTCTGCAGCACTCTCTCTCTCTCGTCTGCAGCACTCTCTCTCTCTCGTCTGCAGCACTCTCTCTCACTCGTCTGCAGCACTCTCTCTCTCTCGTCTGCAGCACTCTCTCTCTCTCGTCTGCAGCACTCTCTCTCTCTCGTCTGCAGCACTCTCTCTCTCTCGTCTGCAGCACTCTCTCTCTCTCGTCTGCAGCACTCTCTCTCTCTCGTCTGCAGCACTCCTCTCTCTCGTCTGCAGCACTCTCTCTCTCTCGTCTGCAGCACCTCTCTCTCTCGTCTGCAGCACTCTCTCTCTCTCGTCTGCAGCACTCTCTCTCTCTCGTCTGCAGCACTCTCTCTCTCTCGTCTGCAGCACTCTCTCTCTCTCGTCTGCAGCACTCTCTCTCTCTCGTCTGCAGCACTCTCTCTCTCTCGTCTGCAGCACTCTCTCTCTCGTCTGCAGCACTCTCTCTCTCGTCTGCAGCACTCTCTCTCTCGTCTGCAGCACTCTCTCTCGTCTGCAGCACTCTCTCTCTCGTCTGCAGCACTCTCTCTCTCGTCTGCAGCACTCTCTCTCTCGTCTGCAGCACTCTCTCTCTCTCGTCTGCAGCACTCTCTCTCTCTCTCGTCTGCAGCACTCTCTCTCTCTCGTCTGCAGCACTCTCTCTCTCTCGTCTGCAGCACTCTCTCTCTCTCGTCTGCAGCACTCTCTCTCTCTCGTCTGCAGCACTCTCTCTCTCTCGTCTGCAGCACTCTCTCTCTCTCGTCTGCAGCACTCTCTCTCGTCTGCAGCACTCTCTCTCTCTCGTCTGCAGCACTCTCTCTCGTCTGCAGCACTCTCTCTCTCGTCTGCAGCTCTCTCTCTCTCTCGTCTGCAGCACTCTCTCTCTCTCTCTCTCTCTCGTTTGCAGCACTCTCTCTCTCTCTCGTCTGCAGCACTCTCTCTCTCTCGTCTGCAGCACTCTCTCTCTCTCTCGTCTGCAGCACTCTCTCTCTCTCTCTCGTCTGCAGCACTCTCTCTCTCTCGTCTGCAGCACTCTCTCTCTCTCGTCTGCAGCACTCTCTCTCTCTCGTCTGCAACACTCTCTCTCTCTCTCTCGTCTGCAGCACTCTCTCTCTCTCTCTCGTCTGCAGCACTCTCTCGCTCTCTCTCGTCTGCAGCACTCTCTCTCTCTCGTCTGCAGCACTCACTCTCTCTCTCTCGTCTGCAGCACTCTCTCTCTCGTCTGCAGCACTCTCTCTCTCTCGTCTGCAGCACTCTCTCTCTCTCGTCTGCAGCACTCTCTCTCTCTCGTCTGCAGCACTCTCTCTCTCTCGTCTGCAGCACTCTCTCTCTCTCGTCTGCAGCACTCTCTCTCTCTCGTCTGCAGCACTCTCTCTCTCGTCTGCAGCACTCTCTCTCTCGTCTGCAGCACTCTCTCTCTCGTCTGCAGCACTCTCTCTCTCGTCTGCAGCACTCTCTCTCTCGTCTGCAGCACTCTCTCTCTCGTCTGCAGCACTCTCTCTCTCGTCTGCAGCACTCTCTCTCTCGTCTGCAGCACACTCTCTCTCTCTCGTCTGCAGCACACTCTCTCTCTCTCGTCTGCAGCACTCTCTCTCTCTCTCACTCGTCTGCCGTGTTCTCTCTTTCACTCATCTGTCGTGCTTTCTCTCTCTCACTCGTCTGTCCCGTTCTCTCTCTCACTTGTCTGTCGTGCTGTCTCTCTCTAGTCTGCCGCTCACGTAACTTTTCCAATCTACTGCCCGCCTGACGTACATGCCCCATAGCCCTTCCCCATCAACGCAGCTCGGTGAGACACCAAAAGAGCGGGAGGTGACCATGGAGGTACACAGGGAGCCCAGAGCTAATTGGACCATAGAGGACTAGGGTCTCCAGCGAGAGAGAGAGAGAGAGAGAGAGAACGTATCTGCCATCTCTTTCACAGCCAACAGAGCCTCCTTCCTCAGCTGCCGTGCTGAGTTGCCAGGTAGATATATTCTTCACGAGTGCCAGAGCCCCCACCTGAATCTAACCCAGGAGAGCTTCAGAGGTGGAAGGATTTGAATTCTTTGTGAGGCCCAAACCTAACCAGTCGCAGGTGAGGCCTTGCTAAACCAGCATGCTGGAGCGGTGAGAAGGGGCTCAACACCATTCTGAACTTGTGACCCAAGGAGAGTCGTTCTGCTCAGCTGAACCCAGCTCTTGGCAAACTGAGTGAGCCTGTCTGGCAGCAGATGCGGCACTTTTCCCTCGGAACAAATAGAGGCCGGCTGCTAAAAAAGCAGAAATGACAAAAATTGAAAGGCACCTTTAAATAGATTGCTGTCTATTTTCAAAGTGTCCGGCAACACCTCAGTTATTATTATTCTTAATTTTATATAATTCCATGATGCCTCACACTCCCGATCTCTATTACCTTCTCCACTCCTACAACCCTCCCTTTCTCTGCAACCATCTGCAACACTCCCCATCTCTGTAACCTCCGACAACCCCGACAACCTCACGGTAGCATGGTGGTCTGCATCAATGCTTCACAGCTCCAGGGTCCCAGGTTCGATTCCCGGCTGGGTCACTGTCTGTGTGGAGTCTGCACGTCCTCCCCGTGTGTGCGTGGGTTTCCTCCGGGTGCTCCGGTTTCCTCCCACAGTCCAAAGATGTGCGGGTTAGGTGGATTGGCCATGCTAAATTGCCTGTAGTGTAAGGTTAATGGGGGGATTGTTGGATTACGGGTATACGGGTTATGTGGGTTTAAGTAGGGTGATCATTGCTCGGCACAACATCGAGGGCCGAAGGGCCTGTTCTGTGCTGTACTGTTCTATGTTCTATGTTCTAACCCTCACCATCTCTGTAACTTCCCCCAACCCCGACAACCCTCACCATCTCTGTAATCTCATCCAGCCCCTACAACTCTCCCAATCTCTGTAACCACCTTCAGACCCAACAACACAAAATTAGGTGGGACAGTTAGTTAATGAGGAAATGAGAATCTTACAAATTAATATAGATAGGTTAGGAGAGTGGGCCAAAATGTGGCAGATGGAGTTTAACATGGATACGTGTGAGGTCATGCATTTTGGTCAGACAAATAGGAAGGCAACTTGTTATCTGAATGGAGAGAGACTTTGGGGTGCTCCGTTGCAGAAGGATCTGGGGGCCTTCACATACTAGTGAAGAGGCCCTTTGGCCCAGTGAGTCTGCACCAACGCATGAAAGGCCATGACCTGCCACCTAGTCCCACTTGCCAGCACTTGGCCCATAGCCTTGAGTGTTATGATTTGCCAAATACTCATCCAGGTACATTTTAAAGGATGAGAGACATCCTGCCTCCACCACCCGCCCAGGCAGCGCATTCCAGACCGTCACCACCCTCTGGGTAAAAACGTTTTTCCTCACATCCCCCCCTAGACCTCCTGCCCCTCACCTTGAACTTGTGTCCCCTCGAAACTGAGCCTTCAACTAAGGCGAACAGCTCCCTATCCACCCTGCCCATGTCCGTCATCATCTTGTACACCTCAATCAGATCACCCCTCAGGTCTTCTCTGCTCCAGAGAAAACAATCCGAGACGATCCAACCTCTCTTTATAACTTAAATGTTCCATCCCAGGCAACATTCTGGTGAATCTTCTCTGCACCCCTCCAGTTCAAACATATCCTTCCTATAATGTGGCGACTGGAACTGCACACAGTGCTACAGTGTGACCTCACCAAAGTTGTATATAACTCCATCATGATCTCCCCACTTTTGTAATCTCTTACCACGATTGTTACAGGCAAGTGTACCATATGCCATTTTCACCACCCTATCAACCTGCCCTTCTGCCTTCAGAGATCTATGGGCAAACACACCAAGGCTCCTTTGTTCTTCGGAACTTCCCAGTGTAAGACATTTCATGGTATAGTTCCTTGTCTAATTACTCCTTCCAAAGTGTATCACCTCACACTTTTCAGGGTTAAATTCCATCTGCGACTTATTTGCCCATATGATCATCCTATCTATATCTTCCAGTAACCCAATACACTCAACCTCACTGTTAACCACCCGGCCAATCTTTGTGTCATCCACAAACTTACTGATCCTATCCCCCCACATAATCACCTTTGTTATCTATATAAATGACAAACAGTAGGGGACCCAGCACAGATCCCTGTGGTACGCCACTGGACACTGGCTTCCAGACATTCAAGGAGCCGTCTATCATCACCCTCTGTCTCCTACTGCGAAGCCAATTATGAATCCACCTGATTAAGTTTCCCTGTATCCCATGTGCATTTGCTTTCTTAATAAGTCTCCCATGTGGGACCTTGTCAAAGGCTTTGCTAAAATCCATGTAAACTGCATTAATTGCACTACCCTCATCTACACACTTAGTCACGTGCTCAAAATTTAATCAAATTTGTTAAGCATGACCTCCTCTGACAAAGCTATGCTGACTATTCCTGATCAAACCTTGCCTCTCCAATTGGAGATAGATTCTCTCCTTCAGAACCTTCTCCAGTAGTTTCCCTACCACTGACATGAGACTCGCTGGTCTGTAGTTCCCTGGCTTGCCTCTCCAATCTTTCTTAAAAAGTGGGACCACGTTAGCTGTTCTCAAGTTCGCTGGCATCTCCCCCGTGGCCAGAGAGCAATAATAAATTTGGAAGAGAAAATGCTGGAAAATCTCAGCAAGTCTGGCAGCATCTATCGGGAGAGAAAAGAGCTAACGGTTCGAGTCCGATGACTTTTTGTCAAAGCTTTGACAAAGGGTCACCTGGACTCGAAACGTTAGCTCTTTTATCTCCCTACAGATGCTGCCAGACTTGCTGCGATTTTCCAGCATTTTGCTCTTTCATTTCAGATTCCAGCATCTGCACTAATTTGCTTTCATATTATAATTAAAAATTTGGGTCAGGGCCCCGGCAATCTCCTCCCTCAGCAGCCTGGTACGCAATATTTCTGGACCTGGAGATTTGTCCACTTTTAAGCCCACCAATACCTTGTCACTCCCTATGACAATTTGTCAGGAATTTCACCGTTTCTCACTCTAAGGGGTCGACATACTTTTTTATCAATCTTTTTCTCTTGATATACCTATAGAAACTTTTACAGTCAGTTTCTATGTTCTCCACTAGCTTACTTTCATATTGTATTTTCCCCTTTAAAACATTTTAAAAAAATTTAGAGTACCCAATTATTTTTTTCCAATTAAGGGGCAATTTAGCGTGGTCAATCCACCTAACCTGCACAACTTTGGCTTCTGGGGGTGAAACCCACGCAGAAATGGGGAGAACGCAAACTCCACATGGACAGTGACCCAGGGCAGGGATTTGAACCCGAGTTCTCAGCGCCGCAGTCCCAACGCTAACCATTGCGCACATGCCGCCATTTTCCCCTTCTTAATCAATCCCTTCATCCATATTTGCTGAGTTTTAAACTGTCCTCAATCTTGAGGTCTATTACCTTTTTCTTGCTAATTTGTATGCCTCTTTTTTGAATCTCATACTATCTCTAATTTCCCTTGCAAGCCACTTCATGAGTCACAGAAAACTTGTATGCAGGTACAGAAAATAAAGAAAGCGAATGGAATGTTGGCATTTATACTTAAAGGAATTGAGCATAAAGTTAAGGAAGTGTTGCTGCAACTATGAGACCACACCTGGAGTATTGTGCGCAGTTTTGGTCCCTTATTTGAGGATAGATGGAGTGTATTGGAGACAGGCCAGAGGTGATCCACTCGGTTGATTACAGAGAGGGGTTTGTCATAGGAAGAGAGATTGAACAGTTTAGGCCTATACTCCCTGTGGTTTAGAAGAGTGAAGGGAGATCAAATTGAGGTGTACAAGATGATAAACGGTATGGATAAAGTAGACATGGAGCTGATGCTTCCTCTTGTGCAGGATTCTAGACCGAGAGGTCATAGCCTTAGGATAAGAGGTAGCAAATTTAAAATGAAGTTGAGGAGAAACTACTTCTCCCAAAGAGTTGTGAATCTATGGCATTTGCTATCCCAGAGTGCGGTGGATGCTGGGACAGTGGGCAAATTTAAGAAGGATTTCGAAAGATCTTTAACTGGTAATGGGTTGAAGGGTTATGGAGAACTGGTAGCTTGATGGACTTAAGGCAGGAATAGATCAGCCATGATCGAATGGTGGAGCAGACTCCATGGGCCAAATTCTGCTCCTACATCTTATGAACCCTCCCTATCTCTGTAACCGCCTCAAACCCCTACAATGCTCCCCTATCACTGTGACCACCTCCAGCCCCTAAACCCTTCCAATCTCTGCAAGCTCCTCCAGCGCCGACAACCTTCCCCATCTCTGTAAGCTTCGAGCACCAAGAACCCTCACTCTCTCTGTAACCTCCGCCAGCCTCAACATCTGTGAGATTTCTGTGCAAATCCCTTTTGGCCCTTTTGGATGTCTGCATCAATGGTCGTGCCACCAGCTGCCTGCACCCGAGCTAGGGAATTCCCTCCCTAAACCTCTCCACGTCTCTTTCCACCCAGGACGCTCCTTAAAACCAACCTTGTTGACAGCTTTTGGGCAGCTGCCCTCACACCCCATATGCTTCAGGATCAAATTTGATCTCACTGAGGGCCCTGTGAAGCTCTGGCGGATATTTCAGAATGTTAAAGGTACTTTATGACTGCAAGGTGTTGCTAAGAAAGATTTAATGGATGACTGGAAATATACAGGTGACGTTTGTCCACTGTGGTGGGTCAACATTTATATCCCAACTAATCAATCCGGTCATTTTGTTCATTGCTCTCTCTTGGGTGTGGCTCTACATGGATTGGCGGCCTCCTGGCTGCCAACATGATAGTGACTACACTTCAACCGCAGTGAACCACTTTGAGACGTTCTGAGCAAGTGGAAGATATTCCCTCGACACTGTCCCCATCAAACACTCCCAGGACAGGTACAGACAGGGTTAGATACAGAGTAAAGCTCCCTCTAGAAACAGAGTAAAGCTCCCTCTACACTCTCCCCACCAAACACTCCTAGGACAGGTAGAGCACGGGGTTAGATGCAGAATAAAGATCCCTCTGCACTGTCCCCATGAAATATTGCTGTGACAGGTACAGTACTGTCAAGAATCTACAATGTAGATAGATGTTAACAGACCCTCTGCACAGACCATCCAGGGAGCAGTGATCTCAGGCTGAAGCAAGCCAATGACATGCAAGAATGTCTCAGCTTCACTTTGCTCTGACGGAGTGGGAAGGAATCTCAGTGTAAACGGAGTTAGGAGAGAGAGTGGACAGCACGGCAGTGAAATGCAGAGCAAAGACTCTTGAAACAACAGCATCGACCAACAGTCACAGGAAGGCTGAACAGAAGACAGAGGTTGATTGCCAGGGGAAATTCGAAATACGGAGGCGTCAGCATGAGAAAAAGCAGCCCCAGCCAACTGCATGGCTGCGCATTTAAATTTAGCTCTCGACCCTTCAAAGCAAGGCATCAAACTGTGTTTTGGAATGGTCCAAGCTATGGGGGCACAGGAACAGAGAGATCCCGGGATTCACTTACGTAAGGCTCCAATGGTGGCAGTACAGTTAGAGAATGCTGTTAAAATGGCAAATGTGATCCAGGAATCGGTAAATAGAGACACCAGAGTACCACAAAAAAGCTTTTAAAAATCAGTGGTTTTGCCCGGCTGGAGGGACACGTCCGACTCTGGGCCCCGCACTTTAGGATGGAGGTCAAGGCCTCGGAGACAGGCGTGAGAGATTTCCCAGAATGCTCCCAGGGATGAGGGAGTTCAGATATTGTGGAGAGGCTGGGATTGTTCTCCTTGAAGCAGAGAAGGTTCAGGGGGGAGAGATTTAATCGAGGCATTCAAACATCCTGAGGGGGTTTGGATATAGTCAACATCGAGAAAATATTTCCAATTGGCAGAAGGGTCAGTAACCAGAGCAACGAAGATCGAAGAGAATCGGACAAAGGACTCAATTGAACCTGCCCTCCATCACACTCGCAGGCAGCACACTGTGCATCCTAAAGCTCCATCAAACCACCTCTCAACACTCGCTCCTCTCTGAAGTGGGCAACCCGAGTTACCGGAATCCACCCACTCACTTCAGAGCTATATTTGCAAACAGTTTGGCACATTCCCCAAAAGTAAGATCAGGAGGAGATTTAGCTGAGGCATGAAAGATCATGGAGGGATTTTGATAGATTGAACAAGGAGAAACCATTTGTGGTTGGTGAGAAGGTCAGGAACCAGAGGGAAACAGATCGAAGTGAAATTGGTAAAAGAACTGGGGGACAGGAGGGGCGTGGAGAAAGAACTGGGGGACAGGAGGGGCGTGGAGAAAGAACTGGGGGACAGGAGGGGCGGTGCCTGAAAGAGCCACAGAATCATACAATTTACAGTGCAAAAGGAAGCCATTTGGCCCATCAAGTCTGCACCGGCCCTTGGAAAGAGCACCCTACCCAAGCCCACACCTCCACCCTATCCCCGTAACCCAGTAGCCCCACCCAACCTTTTTGAACACTAAAGGCCATTTAGCATGGCGAATCCACCTAACCTGCACATCTTTGGACTGTGGGAAGAAACCAGAGCACCCGGAGGAAATCAACACAGGGGAAACCCTTGGCAGCAGATTCTTTTTTTTTTTATAAATTTAGATTACCCAATTATTTTTTCCAATTAAGGGGCAATTTTAGCGTGGCCAATCAACCTACTCTGCACATTTTTGGGTTGTGGGGGCGAAACCCACGCAGACACGGGGAGAATGTGCAAACTCCACACAGACAGTGACCCAGAGCCGGGATCGAACCTGGGACCTCAGCGCTGTGAGGCGGTTGTGCTAACCACTTGGCCACCGTGCTGCCCTTTGGCAGCAGATTCAATCAGAATTTTCAAAAAGGGGGTAAAATCAGGAAAATACTTAGGAACGTGGGTCAGGAGTAGGCCCTTCAGCCCATAGAGCCTGCTCCGCTGTTCAATATGATCATGGCTGATCAGACATTTCAATGCCTTTTACACCCACTATCACCATAACCCTTTACATCATTGATAATCAGAAATCTATCAATCTCTCCTTTAAATTCTCTCAATGGCTGAGTTTCCACAGACCTCGGAGGTAGAAAATTCCAAAGATTCACCACCCTCTGAGCAAAGAAACTTATCCTCATGGTCCAAAGTGGCATCCTCCTCATTTTGAAAAATTCCTCCTCATTTTCAAAAATTCCCCCTGGTTCCAGACTCCCCAGCCAAGGGGATGATCTTACCTGCATCTACTCTGTCGATTCCTTCGTATTTTGTAGGTTTCTCATTCTTCTAAACTCTAGAAAATACAGGATCAGTTTTCCCAATCTCTCTTCATAAGACAGTCCCGCAAGTCTGGTGAACTTTCGTTAACACTCCCTTCTACGTAAATAATATCCTTTCTGATTAAAGAGGTCAAAACTGCACACAGTATTCCAGGTGTGGTCTAACCAAGGAAAAGGAAAAAGGTGAGATAGAGCTGGTGGGGAGGCAAAGGGGAGTAGGAAACTAAATGAATCGATTTTTCAAACAGCCGACATCGGAGTCATGGGCAGAATTGCCTCCTAAACATTCAATGATCCAGGACAAGCCGTGGAGCAAAGATAGAACATTGAGCGGCTTGTGGGCTGGGATGGGGCCTTTCCCGGGGAGCTGATCCTGTTCACTGCTTCCTATAAATTCTGGGGTCCTCAGCCCCTGCTTTGGAACCTGATGCACCTTTCATTTCACCGAATCAGAGAGATGTCAGGAGTCAAAATGGCTGCCAAGCTGTCCCACTCGAGGCTTCACCGATATCAATAAATGTCTCTGGACACTTCCTCCCTTACAAGTTTCAGCTGCCAAAGCTATTACATAAGGAGCCAAGGGCCAGCGTCCGCACAAATAATATCAGCTCAGAATACTTCCCTCTCCACCGTGGGACTAGGCAGGGATGCCCTCTGTCCCCCCTGCAGTTTGCAATCACGATTGAGCCATTCGCCATCACATTAAAATGTTCGGGGTATGGGGAGGGATAGTGTGGGAGAGGGGGGCTTAGAGCATAGGGTGTCCTTATATACCAATGACTTGTTATTATACGTATCGGAACCAAGTGTGTCAATAGGGGGAATAGTGGAACTGCTTTGGGTGTTTAGGTCTTTCTCAGGGTACAAATTAAATCTAGATAAGAGTGAATATTTTGTGGTGTCTCGGCCAGGGGTGGGATTGCTATTCTGTAAGACAGGGACTCACTTTAGATACCTGGGGGTGCAGGTTGCTCGGGATTGGGGGGGGGGGGGGGGGGGGGGGGGGGGTGAAAGCGGATCTGGCAAGGTGAGATGGTCTCCCTCTGTCACTCGCGGGTCAGGTGCAGGCGGTTTAAATGAACGTGGGGCTGCGATTCCTGTTTATTTTCCAATGCCTGCCGATTTTCCTGCCAAAGGCTTTTTTTTTTTAAAGAGAGATTGAAGGGATGATTACCTCGTTCATATGGGGAGGGAAGGTGGCCAGAATTAAAAAGGTGCTACTACAGCAAGGAAGGCAGGCAAGGGGTTTGGGTATTCCGAAGCTGATGTATTATTACTGGGCGGCGAATGTGGAGAAGGTACGGAGCTGGGTCAGAGGGGTTGACTCCCAATGGGTCAGAATGGAGGAGAATTTGGCTTGGCGGTCAAGATTGATGGCACTAGCGACAGCGCCGCTTCCGATAGACCCGAGGAGATACTCGGGGAGTCCGGTAGTAATAGCTTAGTTGAGAATTTGGAGGCAGTTTCGACAGCACTTTGGGTTGGGGGCAGGGTCAAGGGATATGTCGATTCAGGGGAACCATAGATTTGAGCCAGGGAAGTGGGATGGAAATTTGCGGAGATGGGAAGAGAAAGGAATTAGGACACTAAAAGATTTGTTTCTTGGGGTCGTTTTGCGGGAATGAAGGAGCTAGGCGCTAAGTATGGGCTGGAGCAGAGGGAAATATTTAGATACATGCACATTCGAGACTTTGCCAGAAAGGAGATACAGGGCTTCCCGGTGGAGCCAGCCTCCACATTGCTGGAGGAGGTGCTGAAGACAGGGGGACTGGAGAAGGGGGTAGTATCAGTGGTTTACGGGGCTATTTTGGAGGAGGAGAAGGCGCCGCGAAAAGGGATCAAGGCAAAGTGGGAGGAAGAGTTGGGAGAAGGTATGGAGGAGGGGTTCTGGTGTGAGGGGCTCCGGAGTGTGAACACCTCCACCTCGTGCACGAGGTTGGGGCTGATACAGCTGAAGGTGGTATACAGAGTACACCTTACAAGAGCGAGGATGAGCCGGCTCTTTGAGGGGGTAGAAGACAGGCTGGAAATCAACCTCTCCACCCTGTGCCCTGGCGTGGCGGGGTACTTGCTGGAATTATTGACGCTTGAAAAGGTCAAATTTGAACTAAGGGGAAGGATGGGGGTTCTACAATTCATTGACGTTATTCATTGTGCACTTTTGAGAATTGGATCATCTCGAACATTAGTGGGGATGTGGCTGGGTGGGTTGGGGGGAGGGGGAGCGGTGTGTGTTAATGGTGACGATGGGTGATTCCGAATTCCTTTTTGTCATTTGTTTATGTTAACATGCGGGCTAATGTTTAGGGGTTTGGTGGGAGGATGGGATCGTTGTTATTGACATGGGGATTGACATTACATTCGTTCTGATTATTGTTTATTGTTGGGTGTAAATTTGAGAGAAAATGTGAAAAAGGAGAATAACATTTTTAAAAATAAGTTCCAGCTGCCACATTTTGTAATGGTCCGACTTTGGAAATGAACAGCAACGGCGAGGCTAACGGTACTCCAAGTTCATACTCTGCCCCTGCACTTTTAGGAAGGAATTCAGAGCCTTGGGGAGGACGACCTGAGGGAGATTTACCCAAACGGTTCCAGGAACGAGAGACGTCACGTGGAGGAGGCTCAAAACACTGGGGATGTTCTCCTCTGGAAAAGGTTAAAGGGGAGATCTGGCAGCGGCTCTGAAAATTCAAACGGGCTTTGAACAGTGATGGGCAAGCTAAGCCTATCAGTGGGCCACCTAGGTGGCGCTCCTTCACCTCAGGAGGCCACAGGATGGAAAGAAAACCCATAGATAAGGTTAAATACATTTCATACACGAGTTACAGAAATAGCTTAATCACATACTAATAGAACTATCAACTTCAAACAGTGTAAACAAAATGAATATTCATATTTCGGACAGAGTACACATGGCTTCCACAGGCAACGTTGCGAGTAATCAGTTTCCTCCTCACTTCACTTGCCCTTGATTCACATGCATATTGCTTCAGTCATACCGGTAGTAAACAAAACTACCTGCACGTGGGCAACAGGCAGCGGAAGTCTTGTGGCCACACTCAAGAGCTCTGATGGGTACAGGTTGCCCACCACTGGCTTTGACAAAGCAAATGAGGAGGAACGGTTGTACAAAAGCTTGAAAAGGCAACATTTCGCAGGGCTAGAGGGGAAAGAGCTGGGAAGAATTGTACAGCTATTCCAAACAGCAAGCACTGCTACGAGACGGGAGGCACGGTGGTGCAGTGGTTAGCACTGCTGCATCTCAGTGCTGTGGACCGGGATTCAATCCCGTCCCTGAGTCACTGTCAGTATGGAGTTTGCACATTCTCCTCGTGTCTGCATGGGTCTCACCCCCCATAACCCAAAGATGTGCAGGGTAGGTGAATTGGCCATGCCAAATTGCCCCTGAATTCGAAAAAAGATGAATTGGATACTTTAAATTTTTTTTTTTAAAAAGCACAACCAAATGGCTTATTTATGGGAGCCGCAATTCTGAGATTCTAAGTCGGGTAACAAGTTCCAGCGTCCTTCACTGCGCGGTTAAACAGAAAAATCAGAAGGCCCATGGTGCCCTGCTCCTTCCGATTCGGCACTACATCTGTCCCACATCCAAAGCCTTTAAATCACAAGGGACACTGGGAAGTTGCTGCCCTTACATACGATCGATAACCACTACATTAGGGCTTGCCCATTCAAATCGAACAGCACGATAAGTCTCAAATACTGCCAAACCAATCTCGCTGGCAATGAAACATTAAGAAGTGTGCAGCCACATGCCGTCAGATTTCAATTATTGATTTCAAAACAATGAAAGATTTAAATGTTGGCTTGCACACTTTCTTTCCATCTCCATCCCATTTTCCTTTCCCTGATTTCACTTCACTTTTCTACCGGACTTGATGCCGATTTAAATATTCTGATTCAGACTTTGCACTGCTCCCCAATGACTCTGGAGTCTGATTGCTTAAAGTTGCTCGACCTGTTTACATGGGTCTCACAGAACATAAGGAACCTGCAATGCCATTTCTTCACCGCTGACAGCGAAATCAGGCCCATAATTAAATCCAATGTAAAAGGATCACGCGGCAATGAAAACATTCTGCCCCAATGGAGATGCCATTTATTCGAGCAAGGACCCAGACATACAAGATGAGCTGCTGCCCTGGAATTCCCTTTCTAAACCACTCCACTTGCCTAACTCTCTCTCTTTAAGAAGCTCCTTAAAATCCACCCCTCCAACCAAGCTTTTGGTTAACTGTCCTAATATCACCTTATGTATCTCGGAATCACCCTTTGTCCAATTATGCTCCTGTCAACTGCCAGGAGGGATTTTTATGATGTTGTGGGCACTATCTAAATGCAAGATGCCTTCCATGCCCATTGGGTACCATGGGAACTGGGGTGCTTAACAGTGCCTTTATAATAACATTTGGACTGAACGGTTTAAATTCCCTTTGTGATTGTTTTGTTTTTTTAAATAAATTTAGAGTACCCAATTCATTTTTTCCAATTAAGGGCCAATTTAGCATTGCCAATCCACCTACCCTGTATATCTTTGGGTTGTGGCGACGAACCCCAGGCAAACACGGAGAAAATGTGCTAATTCCACATGGCAGTGACCCAGAGCTGGGGTCGAACCTGGGACCTTGGCGCCGTGAGGCAGCAGTGCTAATAACTGTGCCACTGTGCTGCCCCTGGTTGATTTTTCTTTATGCAGTTTTGATTTAAGGGGTTCCTCTATTGATTCATCCCTTAGTTTGTTTAAGTTAGTTCAAGTGGTTATACTCAGCAAGGATACAAATGCAAGATCCACAAACCGCAAAGCCTTAAGCTGCAGCAGAGGCCCCGGGAAATCTATATTTTTCTTGCGCAGAATGGGCTTTGTACTCGGTAATTTTGAGGCAATCTCCTGAAATGAGTAAGATTCTTGGGAAAGTGTGACAAGGTAGGTGCTGAAAGAGCGTCTTCCCCGCTGTCTGATGTTTGCAAAGTCCGGGGCCATGTTTTTGGGATAAGGGGTCGGCCATTTTAGACTTGGAGGGTTGTGAATCTTTGGAATTCGCCACCCAGACAGCTCTGGCTCCTCAGTCGATGAGTATTTTCAAGGTCACGGCCAACAGATTTTCTGACACTTTAGGAATGAAGAAATCAAGCAGCATGGTGGCACAGTGGTTAACACTGCTGTCTCATGGCACCGAGGTCCTGGGTCACTGTCTCTGTGGAGTTTGCACATTCTCCCCATGTTTGCATGGGTTTCAGCCCCACAACACAAAAGATGTGCAGGGTAAATAGATTGGCCATGCTAAATTGCCTCTTCATTGGAAAAAATGAATTGGGTACTCTAAATTTATTTTTAAAAAAGGAATGAAGAAATTAGGAGATAGTGACGTCGAGGTAGAAGAGCAACAACGAACTTACTGACTGCCGACAATACTCAAGGGGCTGAATGGTCCAACTCTGGTGGCAAAGCCGAAGGCTGTGTCAAGGGTGCAGTCGCATGTGGAGGAATTAGAGGCAGAGAGATTAGCAGTGGATGAAACCAGTTCAGATTTGCGTTCCTGTCAAGGCACAAGTAAGACAGGGTTGGCGGAGGCTGTCATTTCCTCTAATTTTACTTAGCTGCGAACGGCTGGGAAATGGCCCAGTGTGCTCCCTTTACAGACTGCTGGTCAGGGAGGCGCACATGGGAAAGGGTTGCCTCCAATCTGGTAGGTGTGACTGGGCAATTAAACATGTCCCAGCATCTCTCTCACGCACAGGGACACGGTGTTGACCGGCACTGCCATCAACGTGCAGCACTAAGCACAGCAAGGCCCATCTATCCATCAGGCCATGCATCGGCGACGGTGAACAGTTTTGGTTCCTTAAATATCGATGCTTCGGCCCGGGGCCGGCTCTCGGCCCGCCGGCCCGGGGCCGGCTCTCGGCCCGCCGGCCCGGGGCCGGCTCTCGGCCCGCCGGCCCGGGGCCGGCTCTCGGCCCGCCGGCCCGGGGCCGGCTCTCGGCCCGCCGCCCCGGGGCCGGCTCTCGGCCCGCCGCCCCGGGGCCGGCTCTCGGCCCGCCGCCCCGGGGCCGGCTCTCGGCCCGCCGCCCCGGGGCCGGCTCTCGGCCCGCCGCCCCGGGGCCGGCTCTCGGCCCGCCGCCCCGGGGCCGGCTCTCGGCCCGCCGCCCCGGGGCCGGCTCTCGGCCCGCCGCCCCGGGGCCGGCTCTCGGCCCGCCGCCCCGGGGCCGGCTCTCGGCCCGCCGCCCCGGGGCCGGCTCTCGGCCCGCCGCCCCGGGGCCGGCTCTCGGCCCGCCGCCCCGGGGCCGGCTCTCGGCCCGCCGCCCCGGGGCCGGCTCTCGGCCCGCCGCCCCGGGGCCGGCTCTCGGCCCGCCGCCCCGGGGCCGACTCTCGGCCCGCCGCCCCGGGGCCGACTCTCGGCCCGCCGCCCCGGGGCCGACTCTCGGCCCGCCGCCCCGGGGCCGACTCTCGGCCCGCCGCCCCGGGGCCGACTCTCGGCCCGCCGCCCCGGGGCCGACTCTCGGCCCGCCGCCCCGGGGCCGACTCTCCGATAGAGCAGCCTTCTGAATACTGCATGGGAGTGTTGGGATTATGGCCTCAAATCTCTGGAGGGGGGCCCAAACCCACAATGTTCTGACTCAGAGGTGAGAGAACTGCCCTCAGAGACACAGCCGATGCCGGGCGGCGTTATCTCTGCTCGGTTGCTTGGTGTGGGGGTTGGGGTCCTTGAGCCCTGCCTACCCCTGGTGGGTCGAGCTCATTTTGAACACTAGAACAAGGACAAAGAACAAAGAAAAGTACAGCACAGGAACAGGCCCTTCGGCCCTCCAAGCCTGTGTCGACCAGGCTACCTGTCTAAACTAAAATCGTCCACACTTCCTGGGTCCGTATCCCTCTATTCCCATCCTATTCATGTATTTGTCAAGATGCCCCTTAAACGTCACTATCGTCCCTGCTTCCACCACCTCCTCCAGCAGCGAGTTCCAGGCACCCACTACCCTCTGTGTAAAAAAACTTGCCTCGTACATCTCCTCTAAACCTTGCCCCTCGCACTAACTCGAGTACCAGCTCACTGTCACATCTTGGGAGACCTGTGACCCAGCCAGTTTGTGCAACACTGTCTGATGGCCTGAGGGGCAAGTTGATTACTCAGGATTTGGCTGATTTCCCCCGGGAGCCTTGTGGTAATGGTGCGTCAAGCACTTCATCTGCAAATGGGGCCTTGATTGAGCCCTACCCTCAGGAGATTGCCAACCTACTAACTGCTCAACAATTATGCTCCCTGCCTCGGCTGACTTCTCCTCTGTCTCTCTAGCACTTGCCCTGTACCAACTGCCTGTTCCATGGGAATCAAGAGGCCCTGCCGGTGAACTGCTTGGGCCTTTGACCGTCTCATTCTGCAGAGTGCCTCCTGTCCTACACCTCCTCCACCACAGGCTCAGTGTACAGCTCAGCTACACACAGCAGACTCCAGTCATATGTTTAGTAACAGATTAGACTTTTTCTCTTCCCTTCTCACGGCACCCGCCCCAGCTCTTTGTGGCGATTTCTAATTGCGGTTCAGTGCCCGGGGCACCTGCTGACCTCTGAAGCGGCCAGTCTGCCAAGTGAAGATGGGACCACGTGTCAGGTGGGGTTATGTGATCGGGTGGGGCACGTCCAAGGCTCAGCCTAATCTTGTTTCCTGATGACAGCACACTCACAAGTTCACATGCGGTTGAAACACAAACATGCACATGCAACAGACAGGTGCATATGCGGAGACACGGCAGCAAACACAAAGATGCACAAACCCGGAACCAGACATACACAAATGCACCCACAAACATGCGCCTCCCCTGCACCCACACAAACGCGCACCCTCTCCTGCACCCACACAAAGGCATCAACAAAACTTGGCAGACCCTCCCTATTGCCCCACCCCACGGGCCCCCCACCACTTCCTCAGCCAGTCCAGACAGGAAAAGCTTTTGCAAGTAATTAATTAGGAGGTTGAATGAGAGGGAGTGTCACTGATCTGGGTCAGATAGGAGCCACCGTCACGCTCAGCCCACCTTCTCCCACAATGGCAGACTTAAAAAGAGCAGCACAGCTCATTCACGCCAAAGCCAGAAGCAGAGCTGACGTCATAAAGCCACCAAGTCTCATCTTCCATCCAGAGGACGTTGACTGTAAGGAAAGCCTCAAAAGACTCAGACCTGCAGAGGCAGCTTCCGGCACCTTTTGCAGAGCCCCATGTGCGGTGACTAAAAAATTCAACGGGCTGACTACATGCAGAAAACAGCAGCAGCTTGTATTTATGAATCGCCTGGGAGGTGGAGACTGCCCCCAAGGTGTTGACACATAAATCAGACAGAAAATTGACCATAGATCCACATAAAAGCAGCAGATTTCAGAGGATAACATGTGCTCACAGGTATTATACAGTGACAGACCTGTCTCCACCAGTACTGTACCCCCGTGTTATACAGTGACAGACTGGTACCACCAGTGCTATATCCCAGTGTTGTACAGTGACAGATCAGTACAACCAATCCTATATCCCAGTGTTATACAAAGTCTTCCAACACTAGAGATGGTGGAGGGTGAATGTAATGCGATATAAATCCAAGGGCCAGGTTGAGGCCATACACAGGATCTGCTCAGACGAGGAGAAGCGTAACAGACATCTACAGACGCTGAAAGATGCCCTCGTACGAATAGGATATGGCGCTCAACTCATCGATCGACAGGTCCAACATACCACAGCAAAAAATATATATATATATATCACCGACCTCCTCAGAAGACAAACACGGGACACAACCAACAGAGTAACCTTCGTCGTCCAGTACGTCCCCGGAGTGGAGAAACTACAACATATTCTTCGCAGTCTTCAACACGTCATCGATGAAGACGAACATCTTGCCACGGTCATCTCCACGCCCCCGCTACCTGCCTTCAACCGCGCAACCTCAAACAAACCATTGTTTGCAGCAAACTACCCAGCCTTCAGAACAGCGGCCACGACACTGGGTACCACCATTACACGTAAGAACACCACCTATCAGGTACGTGGTGCATACTCGTGTGACTCGGCCAATGTCGTCTTCCTCATACATTGCAGGAGAGGATGTCCCGAAGCCTAGTACATTGGCGAGACCATGCAAACGCTGCGACAATGGATGAACGGACATGCGTGACAATCGCCAGGCAGGAATGTTCCCTTCCAGTCGGGGAACACTTCAGCAGTAAAAGGCATTCAGCCTGGATACAGAACTGGTTCGGTCACAGAAGGCAAAGGGTGTTTTTCTGAATGGAAGGTTGTGACTAATGGTGTTCTACAGGGATCGGTGCTTGGGCCTCTGTTATTGAGTGTACGCAAACGATTTGGAGGAAAATGTAGCTGGTCTGGTTAGTAAGTTTGCGGATGACACCAAGGTTGGTGGAGTGGCAGATGATGTTGAGGATTGTCAGAAGATACAGCAAGACATAGTTAGGTTGGAGATTTGGGCAGAGAAATGGCAAATGGAGTTTAATCCAGACAAATGGGAAGAAATGCATTTTGGTAGGTCTAACATAGAGGGGAAATATACCATAAATGGTAAAACTGTGAGGAATATAAAAAGTCAGAGAGATCTGGGCGCGCAGGTTCACAGATCTTTGAAGGTGGCAACACAAGTGGACAAGGTAGTCAAGAAAGCATACGGAATGCTTGCCTTCATTGGACGGGGCATAGAGTATAAAAACTGGCAAGTCATGCTACAGTTGTATAGAACCTTGGTAAGGCCGTCCTTGGAAAATTGCTCACAATTCTGGTCACCACACTACCAGAAGGATGTGGAGGCTTTGGAGAGGGTGCAGAGGAGCTTTACCAGAATGTTGCCTGGTCTGGAGGATGTTAGCTATGCGGAGAGACTGAATAGACTCGGAGTGTTTTCATTAGAAAGAGAGAGGTTGAGGGGTGACCTGATAGAGGTCTACAAGATTATGAGGGGCATGGGATGGGCAGGCACTCTTTCCCGGGGTGGAGGGATCAATCACCAGGGGCATAGGTTTAAGATCCATGAGGCAAAGTTTAGAGGAGATGTGCGAGGCAGAATTTTTACGCAGAAGGTGGCGAGTGCCTGGAACTCGTTGCCAGGGGAGGTTGTGGAAGGAGATACATTAACGGTGTTCAGAAGACATCTTGACAAACACATGAATAGGATGAGTATAGAGGGATACGGCACAAGGAAGTGCTGAGGGTTTTGGCAAAGGTTGGTATCATGACCGGTACAGGCTTGGAGGGCCAAAGGGCCTGTTCCTGTGCTGTATTGTTCTTTGATATTCGGGTAAGTGTTCTCCAAGGCGGCCTTCAGGACGCGCGACAATGCAGAATTGCCGAGCAGAAACTTATAGCCAAGTTCCGCACACATGAGTACGGCCTCAACCAAGACCTTGGATTCATGTCGTATTGCACGCACCCTCCACCATCTGGCCTGGGCTTGCAAAATCCTACCAACTATCCTGGCTTGAGACAATTCACACCTCTTTGACCTGAGGTTGCCCCTCTCTCTGGATCTGTAAAGACTTAATTACCTGCAAAGACTCGCATTCGAAATATCGTATTGCATCTTTGACTTTGTCTATATGTATGTTTCTGGAACATACCTCTTCATTCACCTGAGGAAGGAGCTGTGTTCCAAAAGCTAGTGTTTGAAACAAACCTGTTGGACTTTAACCTGGTGTTGTAAGACTTCTTACTGTGCTTACCCCAGTCCAAAGCCAACGTCTCCACATCGTGTTTATACAGTGACAGACCTGTACCCACCAGTACTATATCCAGTGTTATACAGTGACAGACCTTTCCCCACCAGTACTATACCCAGTGTTATACAGGGACAGGCTTGTCCCCACCAGTACTGTACCCTGTTATACAATGACAGACTCCACACCAGTACTGTACACCAATGTTACACAATGACAGACTCCACACCAATACTGTACCCCAGTGTTATACAGTGAAAAACCTGTACCACCAGTACTGTATCAGTGCTATACAGTGAAACAACTGTGAAACCTGTACCGACCAGGACTATATCCCAGTGTTATAGTGACAGACCTGTACCCCGTACTGCAGGGGTGGGCAAACTTTTCCGTGCAAGGGCCACATTCAGAAATTCACAATTCACAAAGGGCCGCATAGTATATTAAGTAAAATAATTACTTCACCCGGTTATGATTCTGGGCGCCTCATATAGAACATAGTACAGCACAGAACAGGCCCTTCGGCCCTCGACGTTGTGCCGAGCAATGATCACCCTACTCAAGTCAACGTATCCACCCTATACCAGTAAGTAACCCAACAGCCCCCCCCCCCATTAACCTTAAAAAAAATAAAAAATAAAAAAAATTAAAAAAAAATTAAAAAAATTTTTTTTTTTTTATTTAAATGACTTGGTGGGCCGCAGAAATACCTTTGGCGGGCCGCATGCGGCCCGCGGGCCGTAATTTGCCCACCCCTGCCGTACTGTATCCCAGTGTTATACAGAGACAGATCTGTACCCATGATTCAGAACAGATCTGGAAAATCCCCCCTCATCCTTCCTCTTCCACAAGGAAAACTGCCCCAACCTCTCCAATCTTTTTGCCGAGCTGGAGTTCCTCCTCCTGGGAACTGTTCTCGTGAACCTTTTCTACACTTTCACTCTCGCCAATGCCTTCACATCTTGGCAAATCTGCGGTGTCAAGGGCAGAATTCAAAGCTCCAGGTAAGGCCAAACCACTGACTCGGGAGATTTCACAGAGCTTCCTTGCTTTCGGCCTATTAATAAAACTCAGGATACCATTTGCTGTATTACCGCGCTCTCAATCTGTCCTGCACCTTCAATAATTTATGTACTGACGCGTCCCAGGTCATTAAGCCCCTGCACCCCTTTTTCGCACCCTCTAATTTTATATTGTGTCTCTGCATTCTTTCCAGTAAAGTGAATCACTTCACATTTCGCTTCAGGGAATGTCATCCTACAGAATCATAGAATCCCTGCAGTGGAGGAGACCATTCGGCCCATCGAGTCTGCACCGAATCTAAATTGGGGAAAGGCTAACAAAGTATAACAAAATTCGGCAGGAGCTAGGGAATGTGGATTGGGAGCAGCTGTTTAAGGGTAAATCCACATTTGAAATGTGGGAGTCTTTTAAGGAAAGGTTGATTAGAGTGCAGGACAGACATGTTCTTGTGAAAATGAGGGCTAGAAATGGCAATATTAGGGTACCATGGATGACGGGTGGAATTGTGAGACTAGCTAAGATGAAAAAGGAAGCATTCATAAGATCTAGGATCTAGGCGACCCTATCCCAGGTTTCTGAGGGAAGCGAGGGCCTTAACAGATATCTTTGCAGCATCCTTGAGCACGGGCGAGGTCCCGGAGGACTGGAGAATTGCTAATGTTGTCCCTTTGTTTAAGAAGAGTAGCAGGGATAATCCAGGGAATTATAGACCTGTGAGCTTGATGTCAGTGGTAGGCAAACTGTTGGAGAAGATACTGAGGGATAGGATCTATTCACATTTGGAAGAAAATAGACTTATCAGTGATAGGCAGCATTGTTTTGTGCAGGGAAGGTCATGTCTTACAAACCTAATAGAATTATTTGAGGAAGTAACAAATTTAATTGATGAGGGAAGGGCTGTAGATGTCATATACATGGACTTCAGTAAGGCGTTTGATAAAGTTTCCCATGGCAGGTTGATGGAAAAAGTGAAGTCTCATTGGGTTCAGCGTGTACTGGCTAGATGGATAAAAAAAACTGGCTGGGCACCAGGAGACAGAGAGTAGTGGTGGAAGGGAGTGTCTCAAAATGGAGAACGGTGATCCGTGCTCGGACCACTGTTGTTTGCGATATCAAAATGATCTGGACGAAGGTATAGGTGGTCTGATTAGCAAGTTTGCAGATGATACTAAGATTGGTGGAGTTGCAGATAGCGAGGAGGACTGTCAGAGAATACAGCAAAATATAGATCGATTGGAGAGTTGGGCAGAGAAACGGCAGATGGAGTTCAATCCAGGCAAATGCGAGGTGATGCATTTTGGAAGATCCATTTTGGAAGATCCATTTCAAGAGCGGACGAGACGGTGAATGTAAGAGTCCTGGGGAAAATTGATGTACAGAGAGATCTGGGTGTTCAGGTCCATTGCACCCTGAAGGGGCAACGCAGGTCGATAGAGTGGTCAAGAAGGCATACAGCATGCTTGCCTTCATCGGACAGGATACTGAGTACAAGAGTCGGCAGGTCATGTTAGTTGTATAGGACTTAGGTTAGGCCACATTTGGAATATTACGTGCAGTTCTGGTCACCACATTACCAGAAGGATGTGGATGCTTTAGAGAGGGTGCAGAGGAGGTTCACCAGGGTGTTGCCTGGTATGGAGGGTGCTAGCTATGAAGAAAGGTTGAGTAGATTAGGATTGTTTTAGTTGGAAAGACAGAGGTTGAGGGGGGACCTGATTGAGGTCTAAAAATTAGGAGGTATGGACAGGGTAGATAGCAACAAGCTTTTTCCAAGAGTGGGGGTGTCAATTACAAGGGGTCACGATTTCAAGGTGAAAGGGGGAAAGTTTAAGGGAGATGTACGTGGAAAAAATTTTTTACGCAGAGGGTGGTGGGTGCCTGGAACGCTTTGCCAGCGGAGGTGGTAGAGGCGGGCACGATATCATCATTTAAGATGCATCTAGACAGATATATGAATGGACAGGGAATAGAGGGAAGTAGATCCTTGGAAAATAGGTGACAGGTTTAGATAAAGGATCTGGATTGGCGCAGGCTAAGGGGGGCCGAAGGGCCTGTTCCTGTGCTGTAATTTTCTTTGTTCTTTGAACCTTTCAAATAGCACCCCACCCAGGCCCACTTCCCTGCCCTATCCACACAACCCCACCTAACCTTTGGATACAGGGACAATTTTATCACGGCCAACCCACCTAACCCTCACATTTCTGGACTGTGGGAGTAAACCAAGCACCTGAAGGAAACCCACTCTGACACAGGAGAAAGCACAAACTCCACACAGTCACCCAAGGTCGGAATTGAATCCTGGTGCCTGGCGCCGTAATGCAGCAGTGCTAACCCACTGTGCCACCATGCCGCCCCCAACAGGTTTTTCAGCGCATTTATTTTGTCTCCTTTCAATGCAATATGACCACACAATATGGCCGCCTACACCTATCCGAGGAAAAGTCCAGTGACATCATCGCTGCAGCCCGAAGCCTGGAACTCAAAGAATAGCAGGGATAGGGAGGGAAAGATTCGCAGTCAATTTAATTAATATGGAATCCATTTATTGGAGACTTGTGGCAGCCTCACTCCACATGAGGTAAGAGTTTAGAAACACTCACCAACGTGACCACAGTAAACTAACCACGTGGAAATGATATTTGTTTTCGGGATGGCACAGTGGTTAGCACAGCTGTCTCAGCGCCATGGACCCAGATTCAATTCCGACCTCGGGTAACTGTCTGTGTGGAGTTTGCACTTTCTCCCCATAATACCAGAACCAAAAAAGAACAAGGTAGCCTGCCTCAATGACTACCGAACGGTGGTCCTGACGTCTGTTATCATGAACCCTAGTCATGAGATGGATCAACGCCAGCCTCCCAGACAGTTTCTATCCATTGCAGTTCGCCTATCACGCAACCGATCCACAGCAGATGTTATCTCCCTGGCTCTACAATCAACATTCGAACACCTCAACAACAAGTACACCTACGTGAGACTGCAGTTCATGGACTACAGCTCCGCCTTCAACACCATTATCCCGACACGACTAATAACCAAACTCTGCAATCTTGGACTTGACCCATCCCTTGACTTCCTCACCAACAGACCACAATCTGTCAGGATAGGCAACAGCACCTCCTCCACAACAGTCCTCAATACATGGGCCCCGCAAGGATATGTGCCCAGTCCTCTACTGTACTCCCTATGCACACACGATTGTGCGGCGAGATTCAACTCCAATTCAATCTACAAGTTTGCGGATGATACGATTGTGGTGGGTCGTATCTCAAACAACGACGATTCAGACTACAGAAGGGAGATAGATCACTTGGTTGCATGGTGTACCAAAAACAACCTCTCTCTAAATCCACCCCCCACCCATCTGCATCAATGGCTCCGACATGGAGATGGTCGATAGCTTTAAGGTCCTGGGCATCACCAACCGTCTGTCCTGGTCCACTCACGTTGATGCAACAGTCAAGAAAGCCCAAAAACATCTCTACTTTTTACGGAAGCTAAAGAAATTCAGCACGACTGCATCGACTCTCACAAACTTCTCCAGATGTGCCATCGAGAGCATCCTATCCGGCTGCATCACAGCCTGATATGGCAACTGCCCGGTCCAAGATCGCAAGAAACTGCAGAGTGTGGTGAACTCAGCCCAACGCATCACACAAGCTTGCCATCCTCAAATTGATTCTGTCTACACCTCCCACTGCCTCAGGAAGGCAGACAGCATTATCAGAGACCGCTCACTCCCAGGCTTTGCCTTCTTACTGACCCTTCCATCAGGCAGAAGATACAGAAGTCTGAAGACCCGCATATCCAGACATAGGAACAGCTTCCTCCCCACAGATACCAGACTCTCAACGACTCTCCCTCGGACTGATCTGTTCCCTGTGAGAACACTATTCAGAACACTGTATGCTGCTCTTGCTCATGTATTTGCTTTGTTTGGCCCCTTGTTCTGCACTTTAACCAATCACTGCTTGTCGATGTACCATTTGTCAATATCTTCTGTCGATTATTCTTTTTTTGGCTACTATGTACATACTATGTCCGTTCCCCTGGCCGCAGAAAAATACTTTTCATTGTACTTCAGCGCATGTGACAAATGAAATCAAAAACTTTGCGTGGGTTTCCTCCAGGTGCTCCGGTTTCCTCTCAAAGTCCAAAACTGTGCAGGTTAGGTGCGTTTCTCATGTTTAAATATCCTTTATTGTCCAGGGATGTGCAGGTTAGATTACAGGAACACGGATGGGTGGAACACTCTTTCGAAAGGTCCGCGCAGACACAATGAACCGAATGGCCTCCTTCTGCACTGTAGGAATTGTATGATTTTAGGAAGCATTCATCACCGTCAGACCAGGATGGAAACACTCTTCTCCTGTTGCCAACCGTGAGCGCGCATGTGCCCTTCTGCATATTAAACCCTGCCCCATAAATATGGCAGGTGTTTATTTGCGGCTGTTATCAGTGTTGCGTATGCACACCATTGGCAGCACAGGCTTTTGATAAAAAAGCAAAATTGACAGGACTTTGGGAAGCAGAGCACGAGACTTGGCTGGAGATGAAGTGAGAAGTGTGAGAGAATGCATTTACCCAAGACAAGCAAAGAAAGGGAAGACCCGACAGAAGACAGGGTACTGAGGGCAGAGGAACGTTGCAAGTTCTCACTCACACGAGCATCCATCCTGATGGGAGCAGGTGAGGGAAACCAGCCAGTCAAGGTGACTGACAGGACGCTTTGTGATGAAAAGATGGCAGAGCCGAAATGTCGACTCAGTTTCTCACTCCCACTGACACTGCTGTAGCTGCTGAGCATTTCCCAGAATCGAAGTGCAGAGAGGTCGTGTCTTGCACGCTACGAATAAAACACTAGTCAGCCTGCAGCCAGCGTAATGCACACACAGCTCTGCTCACCACATTACAGGAAGGATGCGGGCACACTTAAAGAAGAGGGTAGAAGAGGCGATTTACAGAAAGATGCAGCCAAGACTGCAGCTCTGGCGGAAATTAGTCCCGAAAGACATGCTTGTTAGTTGAATTGGACATTCTGAATTCTCCCTCAGTGTACCTGAACAGGCAGCGGAGAGTGGCGACTAGGGGATTTTCACAGTAACTTCATGGAAGTGTTAATGTAAGCCCACTTGTGACATAAAGATTATTATTACTATGGGGGTTGTGGAGACGGTGGAGGGAGATTTTCTTCAACTTTGTTAAATGATGAGGGCCGAGATAGAGTGGACAGAAAGGACCTATTCCGCTTAAAGGGAAGAGGGCAACATACAGGGGATCACAGATTTCAAGTAAATTGGTCCAAAGATTAAAGGGAGGTTGAGGGTGGTGGGGATCTGGAACTCATTGCCTGAAAGAGGCAAAAGAAACCCCCCCACCCTGCCATTTCCTGGGACAGGGAGCCTTGGAGAGAGTGCAGAAGATGTTTACAAGAATGATTTCAGGGATGTGAAACTTCAGTTATGAGGATAGGTTAGGGAGGTTCGGACTGTTCTCCTCGGAGAGAAGAAACCTAAGAGGAGATTTGGTAGAGGTGCTCAAAATCATGAGGGGGCTGGACAGAGTCGATGGGGAGAAACTGTTCCTACTGGTAAAAGGATCGGGAACAAGAGGATTCAGATTTAAAGTGATTTGCAAAAGAAGCAAATACGATGCGAGTGAAAACACTTTAACACAGCGAGTGGTTGGGGTCTTGAACGTACTGTCTGGAAGTGCGGTGGAAGCAGATTCAATCGAGACATTCAAGAGGACATTAGATGATTATTTGAATAGAAACAATATTTAGGGTGGGGGGGGGGGAAGGACAGAGGAATGGCACTAAGTCATAGATTTTACAGTGCAAAAGGAAGCCATTCAACCCATTGAGTCTGCACCGGCCCTTGGAAAAAGCACCCTACTTAAGCCCATGCCTCCACACTATCCCCATAACCCAGTAACTCCACCTAACCTTTTTTTGGACACAGAGCAATTTATCATGGCCAATCCACCTGACCTGCACATCTTTGGACTGTGGGAGAAAACCCACGCAGACATGGGGAGAACGTGCAGACTCCGCAGAAGCGAACCTGGGACTGTGGAGTTGTGAAGCAACTGTGCTAGCCACTGTCCTACCGTGCCGCCCACGGTGCATGGTTTTCGATTGGAGAGCCGGTGAAGACACGATGGGCTGAATGGCTTCCTTCTGTGCCGTGACAATTCTGTGATTCTGTATTTGAAATGGACTTAGAGATGCAGTGGGAGTGCCTTAATCGAGAGAGCGACAGGCCAAAGTCTGGAAAACGGGACTGGGCTCAATTTCTCAGCCGGCACAGACACAATCGGCAGAATGGCCTCTTTCTAACAAAGTTAACCAAGCAGACTGGCAAGAGGATAACCCCACCCAACCGACCCCCAAATGGAGTGGAGGACTGGACAAGTGGTGGAACGGAGGGGCTGTGGTTCCACTACTGGTGAGAGGATGTTTATGCAGTTGACACGCTGAGATGGTGTGGGAATTTCCCATTATAAAGAGCGGCTGGGGAGGGGGAGAGAAGAGAATATCAACAGAGGAGAAGAGGTAAAAGCAGGTACTAAACCACACAATAGTTCATTAGCAGCCCAAAACATTAAAACGGTGAAAACTCTGTTCTGCTTTCACAGAACAAGAACTAATCTGGTAACAACTCGAACCCGAGACATAACCAGAGACTTACTAAAAGAGATGTACTGTGTATTAGTTGATAACCGAGGAGCGCCGAGTGCCCCAGGACAATGAACAGCACCCGGTTTGGTATAGAGTAAAGTTCCCTCTACATTGTGCCCATCAAATACTCCCAGGACAGGTACTACACGGGGTTAGGTACAGAGTTAAGCTCTTTTTACACTGTGCCCTCAAACACTCCCAGGACAGATACAGCACAGGTCTGATCTCCAGGTAACCGTTCTCCAAGTCGAACTTCAGGATGCGCGACAACACAAAATCGCCAAGCAGAAACTTACAGCCAAGTTACGCACACAGGAGTACGGCCTCAACGGGGACCTTGGATTCATGTCGTATTGCATTCATCCCCCACCATCTGGCCTGGGCTTGTGAAATCCTACCAACTGTCCTGGCTTGAGACAATTCACACCTCTTTAACCTGGGGTTACCCCTATCTCTGGATCTGTAAAGACTTAATTGCTAGCATTCAAAGCATTGTCTTGCATATTTGACTTTGTCTATACATATGTTTCTGGAACCTACCACTTCATTCACCAGAGGAATGAGCAGTGCTCCAAAAGCTAGAGATTCAAAACAAACCTGTTGGACTTTAACCGGGTGTTGTAAGACTTGTTACTGAGCACATGGTTGGGTACAGAGTTAAGCTCCGCTGTCCCCATCAAACACTTCCAGGAATAAGGTTGCTAAGCATGATTAAATATATTCCTGGAGGTTTCTTCAAATGACTTGCTTCCAGAGCTCCTGCCATTACTTGGCCAACTTATCCAACCTTGTGACACACTGCCTTCTCACACCCATTGAAAAGCAAAAAGTGCTCATTACACAATCGAATGACGTTTGACAGTCAGCGACAGGGATCCAAACGTTTTATCACAGTTTCAACTTTTTTTAAAAACATATATGTATCAAGAAGAAATGTTCATGAAAAATGAAACTTTTTCTCATGTCCTTTGGACACAGCAAGGCCGCAACACTGTTCCCAGGACTGGTCAGGAATGTCCAACCTCTCTCTCCCCCCCGCAAATCCCCACCGTCTCTCCCCTGTTCCCAACCATCTCCAAAATCCCAACCCTCCCCCCGCAGTCCGTCTCACCTGGATCCACTTCTTTCAGCTCCTTCTTGGGGACGAACCGTCCCTTAATCACTTCCCCAGGTCCGCCCGAAACACAGGCCCCCGCGCCAGCAGTCGGCGCATTGTTCCGCCCCCTCTCTCTCTCTGTGCTGGTGTCTCTCTCTCTCTGTGCTGGTCTCTCTCTCTCTCTCTCTGTGCTGGTCTCTCTCTCTCTCTCTGTGCTGGTCTCTCTCTCTCTGTGCTGGTCTCTCTCTCTCTCTCTTTGTGCTGGTCTCTCTCTCTCTCTCTCTGTGCTGGTCTCTCTCTCTCTCTGTGCTGGTCTCTCTCTCTGTGCTGGTCTCTCTCTCTCTCTCTCTCTGTGCTGGTCTCTCTCTCTCTCTGTGCTGGTCTCTCTCTCTGTGCTGGTCTCTCTCTCTCTGTGCTGGTCTCTCTCACTCTCTCTGTGCTGGTCTCTCTCTCTCTCTCTGTGCTGGTCTCTCTCACTGTGCTGGTCTCTCTCTCTCTCTCTGTGCTGGTCTCTCTCTCTCTCTGTGCTGGTCTCTCTCTCTCTGTGCTGTTCCCTCTCTCTCTCTGTGCTGGTCTATCTCTCTCTCTCTGTGCTGGTCTCTCTCACTCTCTCTCTCTGTGCTGGTCTCTCTCTCTCTCTGTGCTGGTCTATCTCTCTCTCTCTGTGCTGTTCCCTCTCTCTCTCTCTCTGTGTGCTGTTCCCTCTCTCTCTCTCTCTCTCTGTGCTGTTCCCTCTCTCTCTCTGTGCTGTTCCCTCTCTCTCTCTGTGCTGGTCTCTCTCTCTCTCTCTGTGCTGGTCTCTCTCTCTCTCTCTGTGTTGGTCTCTCTCTCTCTCTCTCTCTGTGCTGGTCTCTCCCTCTCTCTCTCTGTGCTGGCCTCTCTCTCTCTCTGTGCTGGTCTCTCTCTGCTGGCTGGTCTCTCTCTGCTTTTTTCTCTCTGCTGGTCTCGCACTGTGATTGTCTCCTCTCTGCTGGTCTCTCCCTCTCTGCCAGTCTTTCACTCTCTGCTGGATTTGACAGTGAGAGTATCTCAGACTGGATTTGACATTGACATGATCTCAGACTGGATTTGACATTGACACGATCTCAGACTGGATTTGGCATTGACACAATCTTAGACTGGATTTGACATTGACACAATCTCAGATTGGATTTGACATTGAAACAATCTCAGACTGGATTTGACATTGACATGATCTCAGACTGGAATTGACATTGACACAATCTCAGACTGGATTTGACATTGACACAACCTTAGATTGGATTTGACACTGAGAGGAACTCAGACTGGATTTGACATTGACACAATCTTAGATTGGATTTGACATTGACACAATCTCAGATTGGATTTGACATTGACACATTCTCAGACTGGATTTGACATTGATACAATCTCAGACTGGATTTGACATTGACACGATCTCAGACTGGATTTGACATTGACACGATCTCAGACTGGATTTGACATTGACACAATCTCAGACTGGATTTGACATTGACACAATCTCAGACTGGATTTGACATTGATACAATCTCAGACTGGATTTAACATTGGGAGGAACTCAGGCTGGATTTGACATTGAGAGGAACTCAGATTGGATCTAACACTGGCAGAGTCTCCAGCAGGAATATTGGGGAATCTCAGATTGGATCTAATAAGCGGAATCCAGCACTGGATATAACATTGAATGGGTTTTTGCCTCATAACAGATTCCAAACCGACCACGGCTCAGGGCCCAGCTGAGATCACACCACAGCCTGAACCTGAGTTGCTGCAGATGGACTTCCAGTGAGATTAACTGCGCTAACACACAACCTGTCTTTCTCCTCGGAACAAAGCTGTCATTTCCTGTTTATTGTTGTAGAGTACTGTGCCATTTTACAGACAGTTTGAGTGTTGAGGCAACTTGACTTCTTCCCCCTGCTCCCCCGCCACTCAAAACTACCCTCTGGGGTAGAGAATCCCAAATATTCACCACCCAGTGAGTACAGACATTTCTCCCCATCTCAGCCCCAGAGCTCGATAGTTTCTTGATTCACAAGGGGTGGGGGTGGGGGGGGGGGGGGGGGGGCGGTTTGAAAGATTCTCGGGGGTGAGGCAGGAATGTGAGGTTGAGGTTACAATCAGATCAGCCATGACCTTATTGAATGGTGGAACAGGCGCGAGGGGCCGAGTGGCCTCCTCCTGCTCCTCATTCATAAATCTGTACATCCTAAATGATCAGTCCCTTATCCTGATACTTTGCTCCCCCATCTTTGCGATTTCCCAACCAATCTCTCAACAGCACCCAATCAAACACCTTCAGAATCTGGTATTCTATGAGTTCGCCTCTCGCTCTTCTAAAACCGAGGTAATATAGGCCCAATTTCCTAAGCCTCTCATCGTGGGACCTATAGTGAACTTTTGCTGTGCCGCCTCTAATGTTAGTATATTAGGGATGGCACCCGTGATTAAATATATTCCTGGTGATTTTATCACAAGACCTGCCCTCCCCCACTCTCCAGCCATTAGTCAGATGACACATCCATTCTTGTGATTTGATAGGGTGGCATAGTAGCACAGTGGTTAGCACTGTTGCTTCACAGCACCAGGGTCCCAGGTTCGATTCCTGCAGATCTAGTCAGAGACGCAGATACAGACTCATGCAGACCTCGACAGCGTCAGGGACTCAGACACAAACTCACAGACCTAGACAGAGTCAGAGGCACAGTCACAGACAGCAACACAGATGCAGACACGTACAACCTAGACAGTATCACAGACACAGACTCACACAACCTAGAAAGAGTGGAAGACACAGATACCAACACAGGTGCAGACCCCAACCCAGCCACCAAAAGAGATGCAGACCCAGACACGGACATCAACACAGATCCAAACCCAGACACCAACACAGATGCAGATCCAAACACAGAGAGCAACACAGACTCAAACACAAACCCCAACACAAACCCAGACACAGACCAACACAGATGCAGATCCAAACACAGACACCAACACAGACCCAGGCACAGACCCAAGCCCTGGTACCAACACAGATGCAGATCCAAACACCAACACAGACACAGAGACACAAACATCAACACCGATGCAGACCCCGATACTGACACCAACACAGACGTAATACAGACTCCGGCAGAGCCACAGACACCAACACGCTTGCAGATACAGACTCACACAGACATAATCATAGATCATAGAATTTACAGTGCAGAAGGAGGCTATTCGACCCATCGAGTCTGCACCGGCTCTTGGAAAGAGCAACCTACCCAAGGTCAACACCACCACCACCCTATCCCCATAACCCAGTAACC
Source organism: Scyliorhinus canicula (assembly GCF_902713615.1). Lineage (NCBI taxonomy): Eukaryota > Metazoa > Chordata > Chondrichthyes > Carcharhiniformes > Scyliorhinidae > Scyliorhinus > Scyliorhinus canicula. The sequence continues at coordinate 74,248,180 of NC_052157.1, forward strand.
CCACCCAACACTAAGGGCAATTTTGGACACTAAGGGCAATTTATCATGGCCAATCTACCCAACCTGCACATCTTTGGACTGTGGGAGGAAACCAGAGCACCCGGAGGAAATCCACGCACACACGGGGAGGATGTGCAGACTACGCACAGACAGTGACCCAAGCCAGAATCGAACCTGGGACCCTGGAGCTGTGAAGCAATTGTGCTATCCACAATGCTACCACGCAGCCCTACACATCATACACACAGACATAGACCCAGACATAGACACAATCACGGGCACACAGATATGCACACATTTGCACACACAGACACTGTGGTGAATCACAATCCTAGTAATTCACACTGTGTTATATTGTATGTGTTGTGTCTCTGTAAACTCGGTATACGAGCAGTTGCGCGGCTCTGCCCATAGGGGGAAATGAGGAGTTTGTACTTGGCTCCGCCCATGGTTCTGCCCATTGCTCCTCCCACTAACTGGAAGTATAAAGATCTGCAGTTGTGAGCCTGCTGCCAGTTCATCTCGTCGCAGACAGGCTCAGTTGTAAGACTATTAAAACCACTGATCACTTCCAACCACGTGTCTTGTGATTTGATGGTCACATCAGACACACACGCACACCCAAACACACAAAGATAAACAACATCAACATTTTGGTGCTTATTGATCAGAAACGGGCAGCACGGTGGCACAAGTGGTTAGCACTGCTGCTTCACGGCGCCGAGGTCCCAGCTTCGATCCTGGCTCTGGGTCACTGTCCGTGTGGAGTTGCACATTCTCCCCGTGTTTGCGTGGGTTTCGCCCCCACAACCCAAAGATGTGCAGGGTAGGTGGATTGGCCACACTAAATTGTCCCTTAATTGGAAAAAATGAATTGGGTACTCTAAATTTTAAAAAATAATAATTGATCAGAAACTGAACTGGACCAGAGATGTAAATACTGTGGCTACAAGAGCAGGTCAGAGATTGGGAATCCCACAGAGCAACTCCCCAAAGGCTGCCTACCATTTACAAGTCAGAAGTGTGTGGAATACTCCCCACTTGCCTGGATGAGTGTAGCTTCATCAACATTCAAAAAGATCAACACCAAGCAGGACAAAGCAGCCCACTTGATTTACACTCCATCCACCACATTCAAAATTCATTCGCTCCAGCACCGATGCACAATAGAATTTGTGTGTACCATCTATCAGATACACTGCAGAAACTCAGAAAGGCCCCTTCGGCAGCACCTTCCTAACCCATGACCACTACCATCTAGAAGGACAAGAGTGGCAGATATCTGGGAACCCCACCACCTGGAGGTTCCCCTCCAAGTCACTCACCACCCTGACTTGGAAATATATTAGCTGTTTCTTCACTGTCGCTGGGTTAAAATCCTGGAATTCCCTCGCTAATGGCACAGTGGATGTACCTACACCACAGGGACTGCAGCGGTTCAAGAAGGCAACTCACCACCATCGTCTGAAGGGCAATCAGAGATGGGCAATACATTCTGGGCCTACAGATTGACTGTGAAAGGTAATTTAAAAAGTCAAACAGAGATGTGAACAGCCACACATCCAGAGGTAGAGACAGGTACATATCCTCTCACACAGTGCTTTGAAGCAGTGCATAGGTGGATAATTTATCCCCAGTCCTGTGACTGTGATCAGGGAAAGATGATGCATTAATCACCACAAACACCAATGATGTTTCAGGTACACTCTGCCAAAAAGCAGATGGAGGCGCCATTTTACTAGTTATGGTTTTATTGTGTGTACCATGAATATCTATAACAACTTCACAGAGCACCAAACAAATTAACTACAAACATTCTGGAAAAACACAGTAGATCCTCCTTGGGGTCATATACTGAATAAAATCAGAGATTGGCACACAGACCCATTTGTGTGGAACCTGAACACTAGTGTGTGTGGAACCTGTACCCTAGTGAGGGTCAGTGTGTGTGGAACCCGTACCCCAGTGAGAGTCAGTGTGTGTGGAACCCGTACCCCGGTGAGAGTCAGTGTGTGTGGAACCCATACCCAGTGAGGGTCAGTGTGTGTGGAACCCGTACCCCAGTGAGAGTCAGTGTGTGTGGAACCCGTACCCCAGTGAGAGTCAGTGTGTGTGGAACCCATACCCAGTGAGGGTCAGTGTGTGTGGAACCCGTACCCCAGTGAGAGTCAGGGTGTGTGGAACCCGTACCCCAGTGAGAGTCAGTGTGGGGGGAACCTGTACCCCAGTGAGAGTCAGTGTGTGTGGAACCCGTACCCCAGTGAGAGTCAGTGTGTGTGAGACCTGTACCCCAGTGAGAGTCAGTGTGTGTGGAACCCGTACCCCAGTGAGAGTCAGTGTGTGTGAGACCTGTACCCCAGTGAGGGTCAGTGTGTGTGGAACCCGTACCCCAGTGAGAGTCAGTGTGTGTGGAACCCGTACCCCAGTGAGTGATAGTGTGTGTGTGGACTCTCCCCATCAGTTCTGACACCAAAATTGTGGCGGGTGCCGGTTTCAAGCCAAATCACAATTCTCCGGTGCCTCAACAGTGGTGTCAATGCGTTCCTTTCCACGCGTACAGTAAACTGTGCTGGCATATCATTAGCGGGCCTGACCCAGTATTCTCCGGGGCTTCCGCGATTCTCCACCTCCACTGGGGGGAATTCCCGCCGGCGAGGTTCATTTGTACTTTTAAAAATTGTGAAATCGGCGCGTTGGCTGCTGAGGGAGCGAGAGGAGGTACAGAAAGAATCCAAAATCGCCGCAGTTTGGTGACAGGTGTGCCTCTGGCCGGGGGGGCTTCTGCCAGGGCCGGGAGGAGTAGCGAGGCGGTGGCCTGGCGGTGGGCTGTGGGGTCGGTGTGGGTGGGCATGGAATACCATCGCAGCAGCCTGCAAGGCTGCCATGCAGCTGGGCACGCTGCTGACTGTGCACTGTGAACTTAGGGCCACGGGTCGCATGGGTGTCCTGCCAGGCCACCTAGCAGGCCACCCCCTAGGTGCCCTATGGCCATAGCTAATGCAGCAGCTGTATGGGCGTGCTCCGGCGCAACCAGAGCCATCTTGTTGGCTGGGATGGTGTGTGTGGGGAGTGAAGTGTATATAAGCAGCTGCAGCTTGTCAGCCTCCTGAGTGTCAATCAGGGACCCAGCAAATCTGACAAATCCGGCATCACTTCTCACTGGAATCGTGTGTGTTCCACATGGCACCAGTGCTAACCCCTCAATGGTGACTGAAGCGGTCCAGGTGCAGCATCACTTTTGCTGACGTGGAAATCCACAAACCCTGCCGCGGCGTCAACACTTAGTCTCAGAAACTGAGAATCCTGTCCAGTCTGTGTATGTGTGAGGGAGAGAGAGAGGCAGGGAGAGAGAAAGAGGATGGGAGATAGTGTGAGAGAGACAGAGAGAGAGATACAGAAAGAAAGAGAGACAGAGTGTGTGTGTGAGAGAGAGGGAGAGAGACCGGAGGAGAGGGAGAGAATGGGAGAGAGACAGAAAGGGAGAGAGGGACAGAGTGAGCGAGAGAGACAGAGGGAGATGGTGGGTGTGACAGAGAGAGACAGAGTGAGAGAGAAACAGACAGCTGATGTCAGATTGTGATGACCATTTGCCACACTCCAACACAATGTGACCCGTGGACACTGTTGGCTATTTGTCTGAGGGGGGCGGCACACCTATCTGCCCATGTGGTGAGAGAGGCCTCTCTCTGAATTTAACAGGCAGGTTATAAATGCGTGGCTTGAGCTGCACAGAAACAGCCAGTTCCGTCAGCGAACAAACCTGCACAAAGACCAAATAAAAGACATATGGTGACCATTAGACAGCTGCCATCTTTGTTGGGGAGAAGGGGCTGGAAGGGGAAGAGTGAAATTACCAGTGGTCAAGGGGTTTCGGAGCAGTGAACATTCTCTCTCTATCTCAATCTCTCTTTCTCCAACTAGTCTTTTATCCTTTTGGTCCTCAGGTCTACACGGAGCAGAGCCTAATAACAAATAAGCACCATCCTTGCCCTTCCTGCACATCACCCAACCCCCCCAGCCCCCTGACTCCCCCTTTTGCTACCACCATGTACACTGGGATGGTGCCACAGAAGTAGAAGCTGGGTGAAAGAAGCCATCTCCAACTTCCTTTTGCTGTGCACAGTTTAAATGAACAGAAGGCTCACCCGGCAGCATTTCCTCCCAGCTCTCGCTGTCACCACGCCCACCCTCTCACCCTCCATCTTGCTCGTTCTCTCTCCGCACTCTCAGCTTCCCACCACGGACCGAGAGAGGAAAGCTCCAGGCTTACCTCGACCTGCTTGTTTCCGGCCCGCTCTAACTTTTACAGCTCCCGGACGGACCACATTCACCAGCAGTAGCAGGAAGCACAGAGACTCGCTGTTATTTTCCGGAGATCAGGCTGCCCCCAAACTTCCTCTCAGCTCAGTCTGGGTCACGTGGGCCGAGGTGACTGCTCACTGCCAAAATCCCCAGCTGCCAGTTTGGCAAGGAGCAAATAGAGCGGGAGGATCCAAGAGCAGCGAATTTTAATCTATATCAAACCCCATGCTGTACCTGTCCTGGGAGTGTTTGATGGGGACACTGTAGAGGGCACTTTACTCTGTATCTAACCCCGTGGTGTATCTGTCCTGGGAGTGTTTGATGGGGACAGTAAGGAGGGAGCTTTACTCTGTATCTAATCCCGTGCTGTACCTGTCCTGGGAGTGTTTGATGGGGCTAGTGTAGAGGGAGCTTTACTATGTATCTAACCCGCTGCTGTACCTGTCCTGGGAGCGTTTGATGGGGACAGTGTGGAGGGAGCTTTACTCTGTATCTAACCCCGTGCTGTACCTATCCTGGGAGTGTTTGATGGGGACAGTGTAGAGGAGCTTTACTCTGTATCTAACCCCGTGCTGTACCTGTCCTTGGAGTGTTTGATGGGGACAGTGTAGAGGGAGCTTTACTCTGTATCTAATCCCGTGCTGTACCTGTCCTGGGAGTGTTTAATGGGGACAGTATAGAGGGAGCTTTACTCTGTATCTAATCCCGTGCTGTACCTGTCCTGGGAGTGTTTGATGGGGACAGTGTAGAGGGAGCTTTACTCTGTATCTAACCCCGTGCTGTATCTGTCCTGGGAGTGTTTGATGGGGACAGTGAGGAGGGAGCTTTACTCTGTATCTCACCCCGTGCTGTACCTGTCCTGGGAGTGTTTGATGGGGACAGTGTGGAGGGAGCTTTACTCTGTATATAACCCCGTGCTGTACCTGTCCTTGGAGTGTTTGATGGGGACAGTGTAGAGGGAGCTTTACTCTGTACCTAACCCCATGCTGTACCTGTCCTGGGAGTGTTTGACGGGATCAGTGCAGAGGGACCTTTACTCTGTATCTAACCCCGTGCTGTTCCTGCCCTGGGGGTGGTTGATGGGCACTGTGTAAAGGGAGCTTTACTCTGTATCTAACCCCGTGCTGTATGTGGTGATCTACCACTGTATATATATGTGTGTGCTTGCATTAGGGGATGTATGACAGTACCTGTATTACAGGTTTTCAGGTAAGCCCCTGCCGGCTAGCTCCGCCCACAGGGATCAGTATAAATATGCATAAGTTTCCCTGAGATGCTATTCTACAGCTGCAGCCGAAGGAATAGCATCTCACTGTAATAAAGCCTCTCTTGTACCGAATCGAGCCTTTGTGTGCAATTGTTAGCGCCACACTGTACCTGTCCTTGGAGTGTTTGATGGGAACAGTGTAGAGGGAGCTTTACTCTGGACCAAACCCCGTGCTGTACCTGTTCTGGGAGTGTTTGAAGGGAACAGTGCAGAGGGAGCTTTACTCTGTATCTAACCCTGTGCTGTACCTGTCCTGGGGGTGATTGATGGGCACTGTGTAAAGGGAGCTTTACTCTGTATCTAACCCCGTGATGTATCGGAATATACCCGGTTTCCTCCCACAGTCCAAAGATGTGCGGGTTAGGTGGATTGGCCATGCTAAATTGCCCGTAGTGTTCTAATAAAAGTAAGGTTAAGGGGGGGGGGGTTGTTGGGTTACGGGTATAGGGTGGATACGTGGGTTTGAGTAGGGTGATCATGGCTCGGCACAACATTGAGGGCCGAAGGGCCTGTTCTGTGCTGTACTGTTCTATGTTCTATGTTCTATGTACCTGTCCTGGGAGTGTTTGATGTGTACAGTGTAAAGGGAACGTTACTCAGTATCAAACCCCTGCTGTACGTGTCCTGGCAGCTGTCTATCCCCAATATTCCTCTGGGAATTTGTGCTTCAGCCATCCAAGGTCTGGAAGTGAATACAATGTCAAGGGCCTCAGCCACTTCCATGGCAACAGGCCAGATTTGCTGTGAATATAGTTGCAGGAATACTGGGCTGCTGTTCCTCATTGCCCTTTGGAAGGCTTAATCGGCTGAAAGGAGATTTTCCTCGGCTACTCACACACTCTGGATGCTGACAGCTTTCCGATATATTTAGCTCGGGAAACCAGAGCAGGAAAGTCCCTCAGGAAGACAGCCTGGGGAACTTAGTTCCCTTTCCATGCAAAAAGCAAGAACATCAAGTTTAGATTCCTGTAGGAATCCTGTAGCTCACCAATTGTGGAGAAAGGGAATCACTTTAGGAGACTTCAGGACAATTAATCATGTGCCGTACACTGAACACCCAGCCTCTGTGTTAAACAGGCCAGAGATGAGGACATGTCAGAATTTTCCTCTCCTCCTCGCACTTCAGGGCTTGTCCAAAATACCATTATAATATGACTAACAAACACATTCAGACACAGCCAGCATGGGGTTAGTCTAAAGTTCACTCGACACTGTCCCCATCAAACACTCCCAGGGCAGGTACAGCACAGGGTTAGATACTGAGTAAAACTCTCTCTGCACTGGCCCAAACACTCCCAGGATATGTATAACACGGAGTTAGATACAGAGTTCAGCTCCCTCTACACTGTCCCCATCAAACATGACGTATACGTAATGACATGTGGAAGGTGTTGACCTGCCCACCCTCAAGCAAAATGCCCTGCTCGAGGAAGGATTTGCTCACAATGTGGCAAAGACAACCACTTTGCTGCTCAGTGCATAATCACTCACACATTTAAATTTGTGAAGTGAAATTCAAACAGATTAATGGTAGAAGTGTGGATACAAAGGAAGAAGGTTTTGAAGAAAATGTTTCCAATGATTTCGATGCTTATTCTTTGGCAGACTTGTTCTTCATTGGCATCATTGAGAAGTATGATAGACTACAGAAGTATCATCACCTCTCAAGATAATCCACTCCATCAGCATTGATGCGGAATGGAACACAGTATTACAAGTCAATAATTCTCCAATCAATCTTAAGCTTGATACTGACGCTTCTGCCAATTTGTTCAATCGGCTTGACTTCTCGAAGCTGAAGCAAACTCCGAAAATTGATCAATCAACTTGTCAACTACGTGAATACAATGGCAATGTCATCACTTCAATGGGATCTTGCTACTTGTTAGTTATCAATAATGACATAGTGATTTCTCTAAGATTTGAGGTTGTTGATTCAAACAAGTCTTCACTCTTAGGTGCGCAAGCCTGCAAGGATTTACACTGAATTCAGAGGATTTATAGTGCGAGTTCATCTCAACCAATGATTGAAGATGACATTCAAGGGATTCTGGATCGATTTCCAGACATCTTCGAAGGCATGGGTACTCTTCCCTACCGTTACAAAATTCTATTACGAACGGATGCCAAACCTGTGGTACACCCGCCAAGAAGAGTTCCTGCACCACTCATAAGAGATTGAAACTTGAACTGGCAAGATTCCAAAATCAAGGCATTATATCAAGAATCACAGAACCGACTGACTGGGTCAGCTCCATGGTTTGTGTGAAGAAACGTTCTGGTGATCTGAGGATATGCATTGACCCTAAAGATCTTAATAAGAACATTAAGAGTGAGCACTATTCCATTCCCAAGAGAGAAGGAATCACTAGCGAGGTGGCTAAATCTAGCTATTTCCAAATTGGATGTGTCCAGAGGATTTTGGCAAATGCAACATAATGAATCCAGTGGAAAGTTATATACTGTTGGTAGGTACTGTTTTAACAGGATGCCATTTGGGATTATCTCAAGAGAAGAACACAACTCACGATTATTACAGGTATTTCAAAGAGTACATGTTCTGAAATTCCTTGGAGACCAGATTGTAGAACATGGTGTGCGACCTGACAACGACGAGAGTGCTGCCATTCAACGAATTAAAGTCCCCGAGGACAAGAAGGCCGTTTTAAGATTTTCGGGTGTCATGAATTTTCAAGGAAAATTTTCAAGGAAAATTCATTCCCAACCTCTTGTCCAGAACTATTGTTCTCAGAAATCTCATCAAGAAGTCTACCACGTTTGATTGGACTGACAATCATCAAAAGGAATGGCTCGATTTAAAGACTCAACTGACTATTGCACTTCTTCTTTCGTTCTTCGATCTGAACAGAGAGACAGAAATTTTGACTGATGCGGGTCAGAGCGGAATAGGAGCTGTTCTGTTGCAAAAGGACAACAACTCGTCATGGTTACCTGTTGCCTATGCTTCCAGAGCTGACTGAACAACGGTATGCACAAATTGAGAAAGAATGCCTTGGTTTGCTGACAGGTGTTTTAAAGTTTCATGATTATGTTTATGGTCTTCCTACCTTCCTACCTTTACTGTTGAAACTGACCACAGACCACTTGTACATTTCAGAAAAAAAGGACCTAACTGATATGACTCCGAGATTACAGAGGATTGTGATGAAGCTTAGGAGATACCTCATCTATACTCCAGGCAAGGACTTAATAATAGCAGACGCTTTATCACGTTTGATCAATTCAGAAGAAGAACCTCATGAATTCATACAGCACATAGAAGCTCAAGTGCAGCTTCGAGCTGAAACTCTTCCTGCTTAGATATGAAACTGAACCTCATTCGTGAAGAAACCAAGAAGGATTCAATGCTTCAAAGAGTCATAGACCACCTCAACAATAGTCGGCCAAAAGGGCATTGCTCCAAGTTCAGGAATATTCAAGCAGAGTACCCAATTATTTTTTTTCCAATTAAGGGGAAATTTAGCATGGCCAATCCACCTAACCTGCACATCTTTTTGGGTTGTGGGGGTGAAACCCACGCAGACAAGGGGAGAATGTTGTTGCTCGTTGTGTTCTCTCTTTAATTGGCTCTGTTTATGGCGGTTAATATGGTCGCCATCCTTAAATCTAATTATGCTTGCTCAAGAGTCACCAGGTATCTTTCGATACCGCCACAAGGTTCAAAACCGAATACTGATCAAAGACTCGATTAACCAGTTAGTAAGTTCGAAATCAATGCTCATTTATTTACACACACAGTCAATTGTACTCATGCACAAACTTTACCAACTAAACTATCACTATTATTAAAGCCTATACTTAGCTTCGGGCGCCCACTCAGTCAGTTGTCTGGTTCTGAGGCTGCTGGGGTCGAGCTGGTACGGAATAGCAGGTAGGAGCGTCTATCTTGTAGCGTGTGTTGACTTTGGACTTACTTGTTCTGGTGCAGCTGCTAGGCAGGCCTCTCGCCACTGAGAGCCAAGGCCAAGAAGAACGATTCTTTCTTATACCCAAAGGGGGCTTCGCACACTTTTGGATGGTCCTTGAACTTGGTCCCAATTAATTGGACCATATCCTGATCATTGGTATCGATTTCCTCCAATAATGGGGTGGCTGCCCTGATTGCTGGGCGGGCCCTAGGTGGCCGTTGGCCTGCTTTGTTCTAGTCTCCTCTGGCCGGCGCCGGGGTGTCTGCTTTAGTATCGTTTACCTAAATGTTACTCTTTTGTCCCCAGAGATGGCTCATTAGTATGGTAATGGTTTTGCAATATCGGTCTTGTCTGGGAGCTACAGCTCCAATCAACAGACACACCTTGCACCTGCTTGCTTTCTCAGCATTGTCCATTTTTCCTTTCATTCTCTGCAAGTGTCCATTTTGTAATCGGGACGTGGCTAACCCAGGTGGCTACAGTCCCTCCTTGTGATCCTCCACGCGAAGCGTGAAGGATCACATTACCGCGTCGTCTTCGTTCTCTGACCAAACGGGGCACCCATAAGCAAGCTCTACACTGCTCTATCCTATGAAACACAATTTTACCTAAAATCATTTAAAATACATACATCATCAAAAAAAACTCTGCGGGGCGCTATGGCATTCAGGCATGCATTACAAAATAAAAAACTGGGACTTCTATCTATCCTCAATAAACTATCCAAAAATATTCTATAACATCTTATCTGTACAAATAGCAGCACACAAATTTCTCTGGCTTGGCAGTGAAGTACAGAGTTTACACATCTTTATTGAAACAAACAAAATACTCAGAAAAAAAACGGATGCACTTTAATTCATGTCATAGATCATAGATCATAGAATTTACAGTGCAGAAGGAGGCCATTCGGCCCATCGAGTCTGCACCGGCTCTTGGAAAGAGCACCCTACCCAAGGTCAACACCTCCACCCTATCCCCATAACCCAGTAACCCCAGCCAACACTAAGGGCAATTTTGGACACTAAGGGCAATTTATCATGGCCAATCCACCTAACCTGCACATCTTTGGACTGTGGGAGGAAACCGGAGCACCCGGAGGAAACCCACGCACACACGGGGAGGATGTGCAGACTCCGCACAGACAGTGACCCAGCCGGGAACCAAACCTGGGACCCTGGAGCTGTGAAGCGATTGTGCTATCCACAATGCTACCGTGCTGCCCTACCGGAGCACCCGGAGGAAACCCACGCACACACAGGGAGGACGTGCAGACTCTGCACAGACAGTGACCCAGCCGGGAACCAAACCTGGGGCCCTGGAGCTGTGAAGCATTTATGCTAACCACCATGCTACCATGCTGCCCAGGACACTATGGGCAATTTCACCCGTAGAAGAAGAATCTTCTTCTCTTCTTGTTGCTTCCTGAGTTTCCGGAATCCTGTGAACACAAGCATGTCAAGGGGTTTGGGGGTCTGGTGGAGTCGGAAAATAGGGGACCTGAACGTATATACCAGGGTGCAAGAGCGGTAGGCTCTCCTTCGCCATTTTCTGATTCTGATTGTCAGGACGACACTGCAAAGTATCGCTAGTGCTAAGAGGGCTTCTACTACGTATGAAAGTGAATACCAAGTGATAAACTTATCACACCAGGTCGGGGTATTATCAACTGTCGCTGGGCTCTGTGTACTGCAGGGGAGGGAATCATTGACGGCTTGTGGGGTAAGGGTGAGGGGATTAGCGTCCGCGTGCAATCGAGGGGATCCCGCTAAGATCCATGTGAAAAAGATGGAGGTTGTCTTCACCTTTCTTCTTTCTTTCATCTTATAGAACATAGAACAGTACAGCACAGAACAGGCCCTTCGGCCCTCGATGTTGTGCAGAGCAATGATCACCCTACTCAAACCCATGTATCCACCCTATACCCGTAACCCAACAACCCCCCCCCTCCCCCCCCTTAACCTTACTTTTTAGGACACTACGGGAAATTTAGCATGGCCAATCCACCTAACCCACACATCTTTGGACTGTGGGAGGAAACCGGAGCACCCGGAGGAAACCCACGCACACACGGGGAGGACGTGCAGACTCTGCACAGACAGTGACCCAGCCGGGAACCAAACCTGGGACCCTGGAGCTGTGAAGCATTTATGCTAACCACCATGCTACCGTGCTGCCCAGGACACTATGGGCAATTTCACCCGTAGAAGAAGAATCTTCTTCTCTTCTTGTTGCTTCCTGAGTTTCCGGAATCCTGTGAACACAAGCATAATACCTGTTATTATCTTGCTTAAGATCCCGTGTGTTTGTCTGTCTGTCCTTTATTGCCAATCACACTTTATAATTGGTCACCATCTGAGACTCCCTCATTTGTTTTTAAACCGAATTGCTGGAGAAGACATTCTAGAAAAATACTGACACAGTGCGAGCCGTCTCGCAGTCTGTGCGATTTACCATCCCAATGTTTGAGGATGTAAATAGCATATGGAGAGCAACCTAAGGTTCGCCGTGAAACAAACAAAACAATTTTCGAACCAAAAGTACCAAAATGGGGTGCGTGTGGGCCATGGCGGGTAAGAAATGGATGGAATCCCCAGGTAGGACGGTGATCAGTGCCGTATGTGCTCTACCCGAGCGTAGCTGACCAGAGGGGGGTCCTCAGGCTGGGCGGGGACCAGTGCCATTTCTCCACTGCCTGAGCAACCAGCAAGAACGGGTAAGAATGTGATCATCGTGGGGGTTGCAGTAATGCCTCTTCTCTGTCGAAGCAGAAGAGCAGTTATGAATTGGTGTCTGGGCAAACTTTTAACTTCTGAGAGGTTTCTGCAGACAAACTAGTTGGTTGTCCGTGGACAAACTTGTTTCATTAACTGCCGGGGGGCGTTAAAGGAGTGGTGGCGTGGGGCTGTGAAAACATGCAACTTTTCACAATCAACACTTAACAGTAACACTAACCAACAAACATGGTGCAGGTTCCATCAGAAAGGACACCGTATCTCTCCATCAGTTCCTTTTTACCATCATCTGGACACCTCACTGCTCAATAGCGAACAGAGTCGCAAAGGGATACGTCTGGTGGGAGTCAGACTATATCATCATCTTCTCCCGGCTGCCATACTCTTGACTGGAGTAACTTCGCTAAAGCTGCGTGGTGCGAATTGGGGTCCATCTCATCGTTCCGGATTAGCCTGAACGAATTGTCTCGGTGCCAGAACCGTGTGTCAAGTTTGGAGCTATTGGGGTGCAATCCGTAATCGTCGGGCGGTGGGTCTGGGTCAGGGGCTTTGATGTACGTGATTTTGAAGGGGTCACTGGAATCATGCTCGGAATCGCTGGGAGTGGGGCCTGGTACAGGGGGATAGTCATAATGTGGTGTGCTGTGGCTGTCGTCATTGCTGTCGCTATCACTGTCGCTGTCGCTGCTGGTTGGGGGTGGGGAGAGGCGGAGTCGTGTCTCTGGGGGTGGAGTTAAAGTCGTGTCTGAGGACGGGCTGGATTGGCTGGGGGAGGGTAGGAATGCATAATATGTGGGCGGGGTGTGCTCGTCTGCTGCTGCGAGCAGGATGTTGTGGTGTGTGTTTATTCTGCAAGCCATAAACCTTGAGCTGGTTTATGTGAACTTGTAGACTTGCCATTGGGATATGTAATCTTGTATACCGAGGGGCTGACTTTGTCTGAAATGGAGTACGGTCCGGAAAATTTTGGGGAAAGCAATGAACTTGGGTTGTATAGGGAAAGTATCACTTGCTGCCCTACTGCAAACTCAGTGGCATGCACTGTCTTGTCAAAACAAGCCTTACTCTGTTTCCTCCATGTCCCAAGTCTCACAGCTGCTGCGAGTTGCCTTTATATTTTCAATTAGCTGCTGCACAGCATTTTCATGTGTGAGGGCTGTCACTGCGGGGCTGGCCAAATCCAATCCTAATAAATATTCTGTCCCTTTCTGCTTTAATGTTACCGGGGGTGGGGGGGGGGGGGGGGGGAAAGAACGGCGATGACTGCAAACCTTAATAATTCCATATTTCCTGTCTTTTGCCTTCTCTAAAATACGGTGGAGTAATGGGGCTGAGGGTAGGGGTTTTCCATCTACGGAAACAAATCCTCTTGTTTCCCACAGGGGTAGGAATTCCGTTAAACTATTGCAGACATACAAGCTGTTTGAATAGATGTCTGCTGGGGTCGGGAACGAGTTGGGGTGGTCTACAATATATGCGATCACTGCCAGTTCTTCTACCTGCGAGCCTAAGTGTCCTGGCAACTTTAGGGAAATCTCTTCTAACGCGCGTCCCTGCGCGTCCTCTACATAAATTCCGCAACCGGTGATTCTCTCTCCATTTAAAACTGTGGAGGAGCCATCCACATAAATTTTCAGGGCTGGGGTCTCTGGGGTGTACTACCTGTTTTCTTGGGAGGTGTCTTCGGAATAAATGGGCCTGTGTTGTGTTGTGTGGTGATGATCTGACATTCATGAGGGATGCCTGGGTACTGCAAATTATCGGCAAGGAAGGTGTGGGTCTTGGTTCATTTAACTGTGATGTCTCATCCCTGTAAAAGAAGGGTCCAACGGGCTGCGCGGATTTGGCTGACTGTGCCATCTTTAAGTCGGCCGTCTAACAATAGCTGTGTTGGGGTGTGTTCAGTGAGGATGGTGATGGGGTTGAGTCCTATAATGTATGCGAAGTACTGTACTGCCCAAAAAACTGTGAGCAGGTGCCTTTCACAGGCAGAAAATCCTTGCTCGACAGGATCTAAAATGTGTGAGGCGTATGCCATGGGACGTAACTGGTCATGGTGTTCCTGGAGGCCGAAAGGGTTCGGTCGGTGCTTGCTACTTCGATAGCGTACGGGGAAAGTGGGCCTGTAGTATGAGGGCTGTGCTGAGTGCTCTCTTTAAAGCATCCATGGCATCCGTATGCTGTGGAAGCCATTCCCAAGGTGTCTGCTTCTTGAGAAGTTCGGATAGGGGCGCTGTTGGTGCTGCTTTAGTGGCGAAACCGTCGATATGGTTTCAGCAATAGCCAACCAGTCCTAGAAATGATCGGAGGGCTGAGACATTGTGGGGAAGGGGCAATTTGACGATCGAGTCAATTCTCTTTTGCTTGATCTCGCGTTTACCATGAGTGATTACTGTACCCAAGTAAATCACTTTTTCTTTCAAAATCTGTGCCTTTTTGGGATTAACTTTCTAACCAATTTCTTTTAGGAGACCTCGGAGTTCAGCGAGAAGCAAAATGTACTCTGCTTTTGTGTCTGTCTACAGTAGCAGGTCGTCAACATACTGGACCAGACAATCGGGGCGGGAAAATTTTGCTAATCCATTTGCAAGCTGTCAGTGGAAAATGGAGGGGGAGTTGTGGAAGCCTTGTGGAAGGCACGTCCACGTATACTGCTGTACTTTTAATGTGAAGGCAAATTTATACTGGCACGCTTTATCCAATGGAATGGACCAAAAGCCGTTACTAATGTCCAAAACCGAAAATAATTTTGACTGGAGTCCCTATTTGAGCATGGTCTCAGGACTCGTGGCTATGGTGGGGGCTGCTGCTGGGGTTACTTTATTCAGTTCCCGGTAATCAATGGTCAGTCGCCATGATCCGTCCGGTTTCCTGACAGGCCAAATTGGTGCATTGTTTGTGGAGGTTACTGATCTCAGTACACCCTGGTATAGTAAACTATTTATTACTTTTGAGATTTCTCCCTCTGCTTCCTGGGGAAATCCGTACTGCTTCTGGGGTCTGGGGTCAGGACCTGTGATATGCACAAAGCCAGCCAATTTGCCACAGTCGTGCTTGTGCTGTGCAAATGCTGCTTTGTGTTCTTCCAGGACTGCCCTAACCTGTTTGTCAGGACTAATGGCTCAAGGGTCGAACCAGAAGTCTCCTACTGAGCTGATTCTATTCTTATACTCTCCAACTGTGAGCGTGGCGGGGGCTCGTGCTGCCTTTGCCATTCTCCAAACACACTTATTAACTGGATCAAAAGAAAAGTTGTGGGAGCTCATAAAATCGATCCCTAAGATATGTTCAGCTGTCTGGGGCAGATCAACTAACATGACGGGGTGCTTGGTGGTGATGTTGCCAAACTGTATCGCTATGGGGGATGTGATGTGTCCCTGTTGCAAATGACCTGTATAGCCGCTGAGTGTGATGGTGTCTGTTGCGGGCCACGTGTTTTGTTGAAACATCATGGAGGAATTGAGTGTGGTGCGGGACCCTCCCATGTCCCCCAGAAATTCTACAGGCTATCCCCGGACTTTGCCTGCTACTACCGGTCTCCCGGACTTGTCCCAAAGTGTGTCGCAGACCCACGTTGGGGAGCCCGAACACCGTCAGTCGGTGCCGTTCATGTCTCCATTCTCTGAACGGGCGCTAACGCTATGGATAGGCTTTGGCCTATTCCTATTTAGGGTGCCTGTCTGTTGGACTCTCTTCTGCTTTTGTGGCACGTTGCATTCTCGCGCAAAGTGTCCTAACTGTCCACAGCTGTAACACTCCTGTGATTTGGGCTGGGGTGGGCTGTTCCTGCCCTCATTTACCCATGCGGGGTTCTGGTGCGCTTTAACGGGATGCATGTCTGCATCTGCCTGCTCTTCCTTGGGTTTGATAAATGCGGTTTTGCCTTGGACTGATTGCTCCCAAGCGTGGGACAACCTTTTCAAAACCCATTTTTCATTGTGGGCCTCGCCTGAGGGATCATAATTTGTGAAAGCTCTCTGTCCTGCCTCTTTCGCGTGAGAGACCAGGATTCGAGTCCATTTGGCCATATTATCTGTGGACAAATGGGCGCGGGCTAACTCTCCGAAAACTGCTGTGAAGTGGATCCACAAGCGTCCAGCAAACGCTGTGGGGTGCTCTGTTTTCCTTTGTCTACACTTGTTTAGGCCTTCTACCGGGCGTCCTCTGTTGTAGCTATATGCATCAAGGATCGCTGTGTGCATCTCTTGGAGTGTGCCTCCTCCTACATTCTGTGGGTCTGGAAGGGCTGCCACGACTGAAGGGTCGAGGCTTAAAACTGTGAGCTTTACCTGCTCTCTCTCGTCCAGTCCGTACATGGCGGCCTGCTGTTTAACTTTCGCAAAAAATTGGTGGGGGTCTGATGTGGGAAGGAACTGTGTAATTTTCCCACACGCGTGCCGTAATTGGGTAATGGTTAACGGGGTTGTGTAAAGGAAATCTGCGTCTCCTTCTGCTGCGGCCCTGCGGTGTGTGGTTACAGGGTTCATGGGGCCTGTTTAGTGGGGCGTTGGGGTTTTTCCTGCGTACATGTTCCATGCACGTATCTATGAGCAGTCTCATTCAATTCCTGCCAATCCGTGCTGTTTTCCTGATCTAATTGGGGTCCGAATGTACTCTGAAACCCATTCAGAACGGAAAGCAGAGTTGGCAATTCTGCAATTTGCTTCCGGCACTTTGCGTGTTCTACGGAGCTCTGCTTTTGTTCCGTTGTAGAAATGTGGAGTGCTCGTAGGGCTGCTTTAAATCATTGCACTGTTTCTGCAATGCCTCTACCTGCTGTTCTGTTTCTTGTCTTACCAAGACCGCACGTTGTGTGTCCTGGTAGGCCTTATCATACTGGGTCTGGGTCTGGAAGCTGCTTAAGTGCGCGAGACAAGACTGGTGTGCCCTTTTGGCATCATCCACCTCTGTCCTTCGCTGCTCTCTCAAATCTCTGTTCTCCTTCTCTACCTCACTCACGTCTACCTCACTGGTTCTATCTCTCTCCTCTATCTCGCTACGGAGCGTCCTAACGATCTCCTCTGTGCCTCGCAATTGTGCCAGAGAGGACACTATTGCCATCGGCTTGCGAGCTTTCCCTAAGTCTTCTTGTGGATCTCTGTCAGGTTCTCCCACCAAGTATGTCCTATACGCCCGGGACCTGTTTCCTCATTGGCACAGAATTCACTCCAAAGGGGCCATCCTTTCCCTTTGAGATATTTCCTGATCTCACTTCCCAAATGGGACACTGTCCTACTCTACTGGTCGCTGCGACCTCGAATTCCTGGGGGTTCATAAAGCGTTCCATTGCCTTCATTGCCATCTTTTCTATCTCTGGGTTCTCTACTGAATTTGGAACAGGGAGTGATAAAGCGGTGATGTGAACACGGGTACGGCTTACGCTATTTTCCGGCCTACAAAACGCCCGACAGTTTTACGCAACAAAATCTCTCAGGTTTATCTTATATCCCTGTCAGTACGCATGCATTAATACACTTCCGAATCTCGGAGGCTTGATCAGTATTGTCCAAACGCTTGTGGTTTTTCTGTTTCCAATTGGATATCTAATTCAAAGTTTGGGTTCTCTCGGAGTGGTGAGGCCACTTCTAAATCGAGTCCCAGCGGAGTTGCCAGTAAATGTTGCTCGTTGGGTTCTTTCTTTAATTGGTTCTGTTTATGGCGGTTAATATGGTTGCCTTCGTTAATTCTAATTACGTTTCCTCAAGAGTCGCCAGGTATCTTTTGATACCGCCGCCTGGTTCAAAACCGAATACTGATCAAAGACTCGATACACCAGTTAGTAAGTTCGAATTAATTGGTCCCAATTAATTGGACCATATCCTGATCATTGGTATCGATTTCCTCCAATAAAGGGGTGGCTGCCCTGATTGCTATACGGGCCCTAGGTGACTGTTGGCTGCTTTGTTCTCGTCTCCTCTGGCGCCGGGGTGTCTGCTTTAGTATCGTTTACCTAAATGTTACTCTTTTGTCCCCAGAGATGGCTCATTAGTATGGTAATGGCTTTGCAGTATCGGTCTTATCTGGGAGCTACAGCTCCAATCAACAGACAAACCTTGCACCTGCTTGCTTTCTCAGCATTGTCCATTTTTCCCTTCATTCTCTGCAAAGTGTCCATTTTGTAATCGGGACGTGGCCACCCCAGGTGGCTGCAATGTGCAAACTCCACATGGACAGTGACCCTGAGCCAGGATTCAAACCCAGGTCCTCAGTGCCGTAGGCAGCAATGCTAACCACTGTGCCACTGTGCTGCCCATATTCAAGCAGATTGAACAGTTGTGGATGGATTGTTACTTTGACTTGATCGGATAGTAATACCATTGGCTCTCCGACCCATGTTTCTTTTTTTAAAATTTAGATTACCCAATTACTTTTTCCAATTAAGGGGCAATTTAGCATGGCCAATCCAGCTATTCTGCACATTTTTGGGTTGTGGGGGCGAAACCCACGCAGGCACGGGGAGAATGTGCAAACTCCACACGGACAGTGCGACCCATGTTTCTTAACCAGATACATGAAGGTCACCTTGGCATTGAAAAATGCAAGAGAAAAGCAAGACAAGCTGTGTATTGGTTGCGTATCTATCGAGACATCACTGATATGATGCTTGGATGCGAAACATGGCAGAAATTTCAACCTACACAGTGCAAGGAAAACTACAACAACATGCATATATACTGGACTCACTGCTTCCAGGTGACATTGTCAGGATCAAAATTCCTGATGGAGATTGGTCTGCTTCTGCAAAGGTTTTTAGACAAGCAGCACCACGTTCCTCTCTCATTCAGACAGCTGAGGGAACAATCGTTCACGCAATCGCCGAGGACTACAAAAAAATTCAATCAACACAATAACATCTTTCCAGATCTACAACTCCATGAAAGTATTTTCAATGATATAATGGCAAATTCTCAAGTTCATGAAGATTCACAGAGGACAGCAAAAACTTCTGAGTCTCCTCTATGTGGTTTAAGAAGGCCAACCAGGAAAAGACGAAGCCGGACAGACTCGATTTGTCAATCGTTCCGGTTGAACTTTTTTTGTTATTGATTTTTCACTATGTTTCAAAATTATATACATAAGATGTATTGTAATAATATTATACATTTTTTCCTTTGTACTGTTATGGGCCGGGGTTTAGAAAACCCCAAAGTGTATCATGGAGTTCACCTGACCCGTAACTTTGAATAGATTGTGGTTATGGGGAACACACGAGCCTACCTTACAGGTGTAGTGCAACAGAGAGTTAAAGTACTTTTAAATTAAAACAATGTTTATTTTTGAAAGCAGTTAACACTTGATAAAACCACAGTAAACATCTTAACAACTATCAACATCAATAAATCCCCCAAAGAATACAATACTCTGTAAGTAACTCTTAATCTTTGCTGGCAAAATCCATAAGACAAAAAAAAACCTTTTTACAGAAAGACATCAGGTTTAACTTCTCTACCAAAACAGGTATTATTTTTAAATCACCAAAGGATCTGGAGGCAGTCTTTAGATTGCAGGGAGAGAAACTAATACACCTTCTTGCTGTGACTGCAGCTATCCACCTCTAAAACTAAACTAAACACACCCTGTAGCAGACAGCCCAAAGCGAAAGTAAAAGCAGGCAGCCCAGCTCCACCCACACTCTGACATCACTGATAAACACGCATTTCTTAAAGGTACACCCACTAAGGTATTTTATAAACACCTATTTCTTAAAGGTACTCTCACATGACAATACAAAGAAAATAAATGTTAAAAAAGGGGATGTAGTGATATATATATAGGTACACCAATGAAGGGTTAATTGTTACAGCTCAGTGTAATTCAAACACTAGGGGGCACCACCAGTTCTCAGTATAAATATCATACCTCAGGGAATGCTGGGTAGTTAGCAAAGGAGAGAGAATGATCACAGCACGAGGAGTAGTTTAGATTAGAGAGAGTTAACACGAGGATATCATTAGTGGTTACTAGATTATCGATTACTGCTAGACAGATTTAATATTACTTTATTACTAATATTACTTTATTACTAGTTATAGCTCAGAAACATGTGCGAACTTCAAAGAACAAAGAACACAGAAAAGTACAGCACAGGAACAGGCCCTTCAGCCCTCCAAGCCCGTGCCGACCATGCTGCCCGTCTAAACTAAAATCTTCTACACTTCCTGGGTCCGTATCCCTCTATTCATTTAATTAATCGTTATGCAATAAATTAGTTTTGATTCAATCTAAAGATTGATGGTTTCTTTGTCATCAACTCAACGGACCATTCTGGATCAAAAGGCAAAGAACAACAGTATATCACTGCCAAAGGTAGTATAACCTTTATATTAGTTGATGAACTATTACTGGGCGGTGACTATCGCAATAGTTAGGAAATGGCAGTGGAGGACGGATCGGTCTGGGGACAGATGGAGGCTGTGTTATGTAGGGGGATGCGTCTGAGGACACTGTTATTGGCGCCACTCCCATTTTTGCTGGTCCGGTATTCTGTGAGCCCGGTAGTGTTCTCAACATTCATGTTTGGAACGAGTGCAGACAATACATCGGGTTGGAGGGCATGTCGCTGTGGACGCCGATATTTGATAATCCCAGGTTTGTGCCGGTGGGGCTGGATGTGAGGGGCCGGGGGGTGGCAGAAGGTGGGGATAGAGTATTTCAGGGATTTGTTTGCAGGGGACAAATGGGAGGAGAAGTTGGATGGTGAGTTGAGGGCTGGGACATGAAAGGAAGTCCTGTGGAGGGTGAACGCGTTCTCGTTGTGTGTGAGGTTATGCCTCACCCAATTTAAGGTGGTGCATAGGGCCCACATGATGGTTGCAAGGAGGAGGGGTTCACCCTGAGGTAGAAGCCTTGTATCGATTTCTTCAAGGTGAATTAAGGTGTCAGTGGGGCACGGAGGTTCAGTAGTTTGTTTCCATTGTGGGGGAGAGATAAGGGGAGAAAAACTAAGGGGCGGGGAGAGTTGTGGGCTTGGTATCAATGGTTGTTGTGGACCTGTGTTCTTTGTTCCTGTGGATTTTTGGTTTTCTGATATTTGTCTGTACTTATGCAAATGCCTTTAATAAAAATATCTATTCCTTAAACGATGGGAAATTTTGGTGCGATTGGCTCATTTGATGTTGACTCAGAACTGGAAATCATACTCAGAAAGATTCTACTATTATATTCTGGTCAATACAACTGGAAACAGAACTTACAATTTATTAAGATACTTGGTTCAGCTCGAGAGCCCCGGGGATAAAAATGATCAAGAATTGGTTAAAATATTAGAAGACCATTATGCACCAAACCCATTAATTAATGGGGAGAGGTTTCGATTTCTCCAAAGGAATCAGTTAGAAGGGGAGAATATTGTGCAGTTTGTCACACCCCTCAAGTGATTTGCAGAGTTTTGAGAATTCAGTGTTCTTCGAGATTGTTTGGTGTTATGGAGAGAAGGCCAGCAGAATGCTTGCACACCAGCTAACGAAAAGGGAGATGGCCAGGGAGATAGGTAGAGTGAAGAATAGAGCTGGGAACACGGTCATGGACCTAGCAGGGGCGAACGGGGTGTTTAAGGAATTCTACAGCCGGCTATATGAATCGGAACCCCCAGGTGGGGTGGAAGGGATGAGACAGTTTCCGGGAGGGCTGGAATTTCCATTGAATGTAGATGCCAAACTGTTGGCTAAAATCTTGGCCTCAAGGATAGAACATTGTGTCCCAGAGGTGATAAGGGAGGACCAGATGGGGTTTGTTAAAGGCAGGCAGTTACCGGCCAACGTTAGAAGGCTCTTAAATGTGATCAAGATGCCCTCCGAGGGGAGGGAGGTGGAGGTAGTGGTCGCGATGGACACAGAAAAGGCCTTCGACTGGGTGGAATGGAACTATTGGTGGGAGATGTTCCAGCGGTTCAGTTTTGGCGGGCCTTTATTGTTTGTGTCCGGTTGTTGTACCAGGCACCTGTAGCGAGTGTCCGTACCAATCGGTTGATGTTGGACTATTTTAAATTTCACCGGGGGACTAGGCAGGGATGCCCCCTCTCCCCACTGCTGTTAGCTTTGGCCATAGCGCCACTGGTGATGGTGGTAAGAGCTTCAAGGGACTGGAAGGGGTTGGTCCAGGGGGTAGAACACAGGGTCTCGCTGTACGCCGACAACCTCCTGTATATTTCCGACCCGTTAGAGGGTATGGGAGAGATTATGAGGATTTTAGGGGAATTTGGCCGGTTTTCAGGGTACAAATTGAATATGGGGATGTGGTAGTATGACTAGAGGTATTACGGTACCTAACAATGCCGAGACACCATTGGTGGATAAGGCTCGCTGCTTATTGGTCCATTTGTATGTAATACTTGTCATCTATTGGTTAAGGCTGTAAGGTAGCTCTGCCCAGTAAAGGCGGGGTATAAGAGCCCGTGTATCCCCCGTAGCTTCCTTTCTGTACCTGAGCTGCTGGGGGAAACATCTATCCTATTAAAGCCTTCAGTTCGGACTACAACCTCGTTTCTGTGGTCATTGATAATGCATCAATTTAATAGGCTTGATTTTAAAGGATGGAGCTCCGCATCGAGCCGGAGTGTCTGCAACTCAGCCCCCCACGCGGCAAATGCAGCAGCGTCCTTTAAGCACTGGCTAGCGTGTTTCAACAGCTACCTTGGAACGGCAGAAACCGCACCCATGAGGGAACAGAAACTACAGAGCCCAGCAATATACACGCTCATCGAAGACGCGGACGACTTTGATTCAGCAATGGAGCTACTAAAACGACATTATATTTGCCCAGTGAACCAAGTCTACGCCCGGCATCTACTGGCAATGAGACGACAGAGCCCTGGTGAGTCACTAGACGAGTTCTATCGCGCGCTCCTTGTGTTAGGGAGAAACTGCAGCTGCCTACAAGTTTTGGCAAATGACCATACAGAACTGTTGATCCGGGATGCTTTCTTTGTGGGTATGTAGTCCTCACAAATCCGCCAGCGGCTGCTTGATAAAGAAACTCTGAGCCTCAAGGAGGCATGGGCCCTCGCCAACCCGCTGGATGTGGCCTCTCGAAACGCCCGCGCCTACGCCCCCGACCGCGTGGCGGCCCCCTGGGCAGCATTGAATCACCCTGCAACGGACTCTGAGTCGCCCCACGTTTCTCCATAAGTTTGCGCTGCAAGACGGCCCGGCAACCCCAGAGGGCCCTGTTGTTATTTCTGCGGGCAGACGAAACACACCCGACAGCGCTGCCCGGCCCGTTCGTCGACCTGTAAAGGGTGTGGCAAAAAAGGCCACTTCATGGCGGTCTGCCAGGCCCGGGCGGTCGATGCGGTTCCCAGCGGCGAGTGCGGATCACCGCTACAACTCTCTCCACGGGCCCTGTGCGGCCAGCGGACGACGCGTCTTCCTCCCCATGTGCCACGTGTGGCCTCCGGGCGCCGCCATTTTGTTCCGCCGATGCCACGTTCAACCAGTGGGTGCCGCCGTCTTGGGCGGACTCCAAGGTCCTCAGCGCAGGTGACCACGATGAATCCCAACTTCTGCCATGGTTAGCCTCGGTGACCCTGGACCAGTCTCGACCTCGAACACTTTCAACCGCTACGACGATGGTATTAATCAACGGGCACGAGGCGTCTTGTCTGATCGACTCTGGGACCATGCAGAGCTTTATACACCTCAACACAGTAACGTGCTGTTCTCTCCCCATCCACCCCGTTATTCAAAAAATCTCTCTAGCCTCTGGTTCCCACTCCGTAGAGATAAAAGGGTTCTGTGTGGCAAACCTCACGGTCCAGGGAAGGGAGTTCAAAAATTACAGACTCTACGTCCTCCCCCACCTCTGCACGGCCACACTCCTAGGGTTAGACTTCCAGTGCAACCTCCAAAGTCTAACTTTCAAAATCGGCGGCCCTATTACTGTCTGCAGCCTCGCGACCCTCAAGGTCGATCCACCTTCCCTGTTTGCGAACCTTAGCCCGGATTGCAAACCCGTCGCCACCAGGACCAGACGGTACAGTGCCCAGGACCAGACCTTTATCAGGTCTGAGGTCCAACGGCTTCTGAGGGAAGGGGTCATTGAAGCTAGTAACAGCTCCTGGAGAGCTCAAGTCATGGTGGTAAAGACCGGGGAAAAGAATAGGATGGTCATCGACTACAGTCAGACCATCAACAGGTTTATGCAGCTGGACGCGTCAACAGGATCGCGCAATACAAGGTCTTCTCCATGGTGGACCTCAAGTCCGCCTACCACCAGCTCCCCATCCGCGCGAGTGATCGCAAGTAGACTGCTTTTGAGGCGGATGGGCGACTCTACAACTTCTTAAGGTTTCCCTTCGGTGTCACGAACGGGGTCTCGGTCTTTCAGCGAGCGATGGACCGAATGGTCGACCGATGCGGTTTACGGGCGATGTCACCATCTGCGGCCACGATCAGCAGGACCACGACACCAACCTCCGTAAATTCCTCCAGACCGCAAAGATCCTTAATTTTACATACAACAAGGACAAATGCGTGTTTAGTACCGACCATCTAGCCACCCTCAGCTATGTAGTGTGAAATGGAGTTATAGGCCCCGACCCTGAACGCATGCGCCCCCTTATGGAGTTCCACCTCCCTCACTGCTCCAAGGCCCTGAAGCGCTGCCTAGAATTTTTCTCTGACTACGCCCAGTGGGTCTTCAACTACGCCGACAAAGCCCGTCCCCTGATCCAAATCACAACTTTTCCACTGTCGACAGAGGCCCGTCAGGCCTTCAGCTGCATCAAAGCAGACATCGCAAAGGCAACGATGAACGCCATCGACGAGTCCCTCCCCTTCCAGGTCGAGAGCGATGCGTCTGACGTAGCTCTGGCGGCCACCCTCAACCAAGCGGGCAGACCCGTGGCCTTCTTCTCGCGTACCCTCCATGCTTCCGAAATCCGCCAGTCCTCAGTTGAGAAGGAAGCACAGGCCATAGTAGAAGCTGTGCGACATTGGAGGCATTACCTGGCTGGCAGAAGGTTCACTCTCCTCACGGACCAACGGTCGATCGCCTTCATATTCGATAATGCACAGCGGGGCAAGATAAAAAACGATAAGATCTTGGGGTGGAGGATCGAATTACCCACCTATAACAATGAGATCTTGTATCGTCCCGGGAAGCGAAACGAGCCTCCTGATGCCCTATCCCACGGCACATGTGCCAACACACAAGTGGACCGACTCCGGGCGCTCCACGAGGACCTCTGCCACCCGGGATTCACTCGTTTCTTCCATTTCGTAAAGACCCGCAACCTGCCCTACTCCATCGAGGAGGTCAGGACCGCCACTAGGAATTGCCCAATCTGCGCGGAGTGCAAGCCGCACTTATATCGACCAGAGAAAGCGCACCAAATAAAGACTTCCCATCCCTTTGAACACCTCAACATGGACTTCAAAGGTCCCCTCCCCTCTACCAACCGCAACACGTACTTCCTGAACGTGATTGACGAGTACTCCCGCTTCCCGTTCGCCATCCCCTGCCCCGACATGACCACAACCACCATCATCTAAGCCCTCCACAGCATTTTTACTCTGTTCGATTTTCAACCTACATACACAGTGATAGGGGGTCCTCCTTTATGAGTGACGAACTGCGTCAATTCCTGCTCAGCAAGGGCATTGCCTCGAGCAGGACGACCAGTTACAACCGCCGGGGTAACAGACAAATTGAGAGGGAGAATGAAACGGTCTGGAAGACCGTCCTACTGGCCCTACAGTCCAGAAATCTCCCAGTCTCCCGTTGGCAGGAGGTCCTTCCTGATGCCCTCCACTCCATCCGGTCTCTGCTCTGCACCGCAACTAATTAAACACCTCACGAACCTTCCTGAGGTTTTCCCCAGGAAGTCCTCCTCAGGGACCTCGCTCCCGACCTGGCTGGCAGCTCCCGGGCCCATCCTGCTCCGAAAAAACGTGGGGCCGTACAAGTCAAACCCGTTGGTCGAGAGGGTCCATCTTCTCCACGCTAACCCCCAGTACGCCTACGTGGAGTACCCCGACGGCCGACAAGACACGGTCTCCCTACGAGACCTGGCGCCCGCCGGATCCCCTCGCACACCCTTGCCACCAGTCCCACCCTCCACCCCACCGGTGCACCTCACGGCCGCCCCCTTCCCTGGAGAATCGTTTTTTCCTCTGGCCCTGCCTGGGCCTCTCTGCACACCGACGCACTCTACAGACGCTCCTTTCCCAGGTCAGTCAACTTCCCCACCAGCACCATCTAAAGGTCTGGACACCCTCTTCCCAGGTCAGTCAGCCCCACCAGCACCATCTAAAGGTCTGGACACCCCCTTCCCAGGTCAGTCAGCCCCACCAGCACCATCTAGGAGTGTTGAAGCCACCATGGAGACCGAGTCCACGCTCACGGAGTTACAGACGCCTGAACCTCCACCGACATCACCGCCAAAGCTCCGCCAGAGGACGACCAAAGCCCCCGACCGTCTGATTGCATCACTGTGAACTGTACATAGACAATTAACATGAAATGTACATAGCCAATTGTAATTTTGCAAGACTGTACTATATTGTTGTAAATAGTTATGACCAGTAGGGAAATGCAGTACGAGGGTAATGCAGTACCTCCATAACCATTCATACTACCAGTTGTGCTATTCGACCCGTTCGTACTACCAGTTATGGGTTGTGCGACCAAGCCGCCACCCCTGCCGGACTCTTTTTTTTCAACAGGGGGTGAATGTGGTAGTATGACTAGAGGTATTACGGTACCTAACAATGCCGAGACACCATTGGTGGATAAGGCTCACTGCCTATTGGTCCATTCGTATTCGTATGTAATACTTGTCATCTATTGGTTAAGGCTCTAAGGTAGCTCTGCCCAGTAAAGGCGGGGTATAAGAGCCCGTGTATCCCCTGCAGCTCCCTTTCTGTACCTGAGCTGCTGGGGGAAACATCTAGCCTATTAAAGCCTTCAGTTCGGACTACAACCTCGTTTCTGTGGTCATTGATAGTATATCAGGGGGAAAGCAGGATGTTTGCGATCCAGGCAAGTGGGCAGGAGAGGAGATTGGGAGAGTTGCCGTTCAGAGCGGTATGAGGGAGCTTTTGCTATTTGGGAATCCAGGTGGCACAGGACTGGGAGCTGTTACAAACTGAATTTGACCCGGCTAGTAGAACAGATGAAGGAGGACTTTTGAAGGTGGGACATGCTCCCGCTATTTTGTTATGCTCTTGACGTAGCATAAGCTGCTTCCTTGATGTGCACTCTAACAAAAGAAGGTTCAGACTTGGAGATAGCTTTAATACATTTATTAAACTGTTAATGATTCTCCTACTTGGATTCGACTCTCCTGTTAATCCTGCTATAGCTACTCAGACTGACAAACCAGTCTGCTACAATCCACATGGTGGGTGTGATGTGTTTCAAATGAACCCTGTGTACTCACTGAGTGTCTCCACTGGAAAGAGGAAGATCATGTGTGCTGTGTCCTTTTATATGGGTTGGTGTAATGCCTCCTTATGGTAGTGTCACCTCTGTGTGTATCGTGAATGCCCATTGGTCGTGTCCTATCTTACTGGCCTATTGGTTGAGTGTCTGTGTGTTATGTCTCTGATGCTCCCTCTAGTGTCTATCTAGTCTATGTGTATTTACAGTAATCCCTTGTGTATTTACAGTGATGCATATCACCACACCCGCTTTCACTGGCAGGGAGAGTACTGACCATGAAAAAGATGGTCCTCCTGACGTTCCTGTTTGTTTTTCAGTGCCTCCCCATCTTTATCCCAAGGGCCTTTTTTAAACGAGTAAACAAGGTGATTTCGGGTTTTGCGTGGGCGGGTAAAACCCCGCGACTGAAGAAAGTGTGGCTGGAGCGTGGCCGAGGGGAGGGTGGGGTTGCGCTGCCGAACTTCAGCAACTATTACTGGGCGGCAAATATAGCCATGATTAGATGATTAGGAAGTGGGTAGTGGCGGGAGTCGGTATGGGAGTGAGTAGAGGCGGCATCATGCAAGGAGATAAGTTTGGGGGCATTGGTAATGGCTCCTCTGCCGTTCTTGCCGGCCCGGTACTCCACAAGCCCGGTGGTAATCGTGGCCCTTAGAGTCTGGGGTCAGTGGAGGAAGCATATGAGAGCGGAGGGAGCATTGGTGTGGGCTTCAATCGGCAGGTTCCGGGAGGGCTGGATGGGGGGTTTTGGAGATGGCAGAGAGCAAGGACTGAGAGGATGGGGGATCTATTTATAGATAGAAATTTGAACTGCCAGCAGGAAATGCATTCAGATATCTGCAGATTTTCTGCGAAGGCAGGTTTTAACCTTTCCGCTCCTCCTGCCACGAAGGATACAGGACAGGGTAGTTTCCAGAACGGGGGTGGGAGAGGGGATGGTTTCAGATATTCATAAAGAACTCATGGAGTCGGAGGAAACACAGACAGAGGAGCTAAAGCACAAATGGGAAGGTGAGCTGGGGGGGGGGGGGGGGGGGGGGGGGGAGATAGAGGCAGGTCTTTGGGCAGATGCGTTAAGCCAAGTCAACACGTCCTCATCATGTGCCAGGCTCAGCCTGATTCAGTTTAAGGGTGGCCCAGATGAGCAAGTTTTTTTAGGATAGCAGACAGGTGTGCGAGATGTGTGGGAGGGCCAGCAAACCATGTCCATATGTTTTCGGCATGTCGGAAGCTTCGGGGATTTTGGCAGGGTTTTACAGATGTCATGTCCACAGTGTTAAATAACAAGGATAGTGTCGAGTCCAGAGGTGCCGATTTTCAGATGTCGGACGATCCGGGAGTCCAGGGGGTGAGAGAAGCTTTGCTTCCTGAGTAGCCCAGAGATGGATACTGTTAGCGTGGAGGGACTCGAAGCTCCCAAATTCAGAGATCTGGCTTAGTGACTGAAGTGTTGGGCACTGTGGACTTGTGAAGCAGACGTATGCCACCCAACACTGAAGAAGGTTCAACACTATTTTATTAACTACTAATAAAATAATAGACATACGATAACTGTGGGTTTACACGATGCTAGTTTAACTAGAGACCTGTGCCTGTCCGAACCAGTTGAATCTCTCAGCACGTGGTGTGAGTCTGTACTGTACTTGATGAGCTCTTGTGCTTCTGAGAGGCAGCATCCAGAATGAATGGGAAAAGTGGTGCCCTCTGTCTTTATAGTGCGTGTGTTCTAACTGGTGATTGGCTGCGGTGTTTGTGCATGTTGATTGGTCCCAATGTCCATCAGTGTGTGTGTCTGCACCATGATATACTGGTGTATATTATGACATCCCCCTTTTAAAAAATTTTGATGTGAATGTGTGACAATAAATAGTGTGGGTGCGTGAAGAATGTTCCGATCTACATGGGGCTGGTTTAGCTCACAAGGCTAAATCGCTGGCTTATAAAGCAGACCAAGCAGGCCAGCAGCACGGTTCGATTCCCGTACCAGCCTCCCCGGACAGGCGCCGGAATGTGGCGACTAGGGGCTTTTCACAGTAACTTCATCGAAGCCTACTCGTGACAATAAGCGATTTTCATTTTATTTCATTTCATGTGAGGTTTTAAGACAAATGTAGAAATCTATACAGGAAAACGAAGCTATATACAAGGGAAGGTGCCTGGTGCAGATAATTAATATGCAACAAATTGACCAAGAACAGTGCTACATACAAACCAATAGAAAACGATTTAACAAGGAAGGAAACATCTCAGAGTCCATAAATTTGCAAAGTTCATGAATTCAGTCTCTGAGGTGGGCAACAAAGTCTGGTTGACTGCCTCAAGGGTGGGTCAACAGCCGCCAGGTCAGGAGCTGGGTGGGCTGCAGCACAGTCAGGGGGAGGCAGAGTGACCGGAAGCTCTGCACAGTCCATGGCAGGGTCAGCAGAGGAGCTGGGTGGGCTGCAGCACAGTCAGGGGGAGGCAGAGTGACCGGAAGCTCTGCACAGTCCATGGCAGGGTCAGCAGAGGGGCTGGGTGGGCTACAGCACAGTCAGGGGAAGGCAGAGTGACCGGAAGCTCTGCACAGTCCATGGCAGGGTCAGCAGGGGGAGGCAGAGTGACCGGAAGCTCTACACAGTCCATGGCAGGGTCAGCAGAGGGGCTGGGTGGGCTGCAGCACAGTCAGGGGGAGGCAGAGTGACCGGAAGCTCTGCAGAGTCCATGGCAGGGTCAGCAGAGGGGCTGGGTGGGCTGCAGCACAGTCAGGGGGAGGCAGAGTGACCGGAAGCTCTGCACAGTCCATGGCAGGGTCAGCAGAGGGGCTGGGTGGGCTGCAGCACAGTCAGGGGGAGGCAGAGTGATCGGAAGCTCTGCACAGTCCATGGCAGGGTCAGCAGAGGGGCTGGGTGGGCTGCAGCACAGTCAGGGGGAGGCAGAGTGACCGGAAGCTCTGCACAGTCCATGGCAGGGTCAGCAGGGGAGCTGGGTGGGCTGCAGCACAGTCAGGGGGAGGCAGAGTGACCGGAAGCTCTGCACAGTCCATGGCAGGGTCAGCAGAGGAGCTGGGTGGGCTGCAGCACAGTCAGGGGGAGGCAGAGTGACCGGAAGCTCTGCACAGTCCATGGCAGGGTCAGCAGAGGGGCTGGGTGGGCTGCAGCACAGTCAGGGGGAGGCAGAGTGACTGGAAGCTCTGCACAGTCCATGGCAGGGTCAGCAGAGGGGCTGGGTGGGCTGCAGCACAGTCAGGGGGAGGCAGAGTGATCGGAAGCTCTGCACAGTCCATGGCAGGGTCAGCAGAGGGGCTGGGTGGGCTGCAGCACAGTCAGGGGGAGGCAGAGTGACCGGAAGCTCTGCACAGTCCATGGCAGGGTCAGCAGAGGAGCTGGGTGGGCTGCAGCACAGTCAGGGGGAGGCAGAGTGACCGGAAGCTCTGCACAGTCCATGGCAGGGTCAGCAGAGGGGCTGGGTGGGCTGCAGCACAGTCAGGGGGAGGCAGAGTGACCGGAAGCTCTGCACAGTCCATGGCAGGGTCAGCAGGGGGAGGCAGAGTGACCGGAAGCTCTACACAGTCCATGGCAGGGTCAGCAGAGGGGCTGGGTGGGCTGCAGCACAGTCAGGGGGAGGCAGAGTGACCGGAAGCTCTGCACAGTCCATGGCAGGGTCAGCAGAGGAGCTGGGTGGGCTGCAGCACAGTCAGGGGGAGGCAGAGTGACCGGAAGCTCTACACAGTCCATGGCAGGGTCAGCAGAGGGGCTGGGTGGGCTGCAGCACAGTCAGGGGGAGGCAGAGTGACCGGAAGCTCTGCACAGTCCATGGCAGGGTCAGCAGAGGGGCTGGGTGGGCTGCAGCACAGTCAGGGGGAGGCAGAGTGACCGGAAGCTCTGCACAGTCCATGGCAGGGTCAGCAGAGGGGCTGGGTGGGCTGCAGCACAGTCAGGGGGAGGCAGAGTGACCGGAAGCTCTGCACAGCCCATGGCAGGGTCAGCAGAGGAGCTGGGTGGGCTGCAGCACAGTCAGGGGGAGGCGGAGTGACCGGAAGCTCCGCACAGTCCATGGCAGGGTCAGCAGAGGGGCTGGGTGGGCTGCAGCACAGTCAGGGGGAGGCAGAGTGACCGGAAGCTCTGCACAGTCCATGGCAGGGTCAGCAGGGGGAGGCAGAGTGACCGGAAGCTCTACACAGTCCATGGCAGGGTCAGCAGAGGAGCTGGGTGGGCTGCAGCACAGTCAGGGGGAGGCAGAGTGACCGGAAGCTCTACACAGTCCATGGCAGGGTCAGCAGAGGGGCTGGGTGGGCTGCAGCACAGTCAGGGGGAGGCAGAGTGACCGGAAGCTCTGCACAGTCCATGGCAGGGTCAGCAGAGGGGCTGGGTGGGCTGCAGCACAGTCAGGGGGAGGCAGAGTGACTGGAAGCTCTGCACAGTCCATGGCAGGGTCAGCAGAGGGGCTGGGTGGGCTGCAGCACAGTCAGGGGGAGGCAGAGTGACCGGAAGCTCTGCACAGTCCATGGCAGGGTCAGCAGAGGGGCTGGGTGGGCTGCAGCACAGTCAGGGGGAGGCAGAGTGACCGGAAGCTCTGCACAGTCCATGGCAGGGTCAGCAGAGGGGCTGGGTGGGCTGCAGCACAGTCAGGGGGAGGCAGAGTGACCGGAAGCTCTGCACAGTCCATGGCAGGGTCAGCAGGGGGAGGCAGAGTGACCGGAAGCTCTACACAGTCCATGGCAGGGTCAGCAGAGGGGCTGGGTGGGCTGCAGCACAGTCAGGGGGAGGCAGAGTGACCGGAAGCTCTGCACAGTCCATGGCAGGGTCAGCAGAGGAGCTGGGTGGGCTGCAGCACAGTCAGGGGGAGGCAGAGTGACCGGAAGCTCTACACAGTCCATGGCAGGGTCAGCAGAGGGGCTGGGTGGGCTGCAGCACAGTCAGGGGGAGGCAGAGTGACCGGAAGCTCTGCACAGTCCATGGCAGGGTCAGCAGAGGGGCTGGGTGGGCTGCAGCACAGTCAGGGGGAGGCAGAGTGACTGGAAGCTCTGCACAGTCCATGGCAGGGTCAGCAGAGGGGCTGGGTGGGCTGCAGCACAGTCAGGGGGAGGCAGAGTGACCGGAAGCTCTGCACAGTCCATGGCAGGGTCAGCAGAGGGGCTGGGTGGGCTGTAGCACAGTCAGGGGGAGGCAGAGTGACCGGAAGCTCTGCACAGTCCATGGCAGGGTCAGCAGAGGGGCTGGGTGGGCTGCACACAGTCAGGGGGAGGCAGAGTGACCGGAAGCTCTGCACAGTCCGTGTCAGGGTCAGCAGAGAAGCCGCTCGGAGGATCCCGTGACGACTGTGGAACATGGCGAAGGGCACGCCGATTGCGGCGCCGAATGGATCCATCCGGTAACCGGACCAGGAAGGAGCGGGGGGGCCACCTGCCGAAGGACAACAGCAGTTGCAGACCAGCCACCATCCGGGAGATGGATGCGAACCTTGTCGTTTGGCTGGATGTCGGGGAGATCAGCAGCACGTGAGTCGTGTGTCGCCTTTTGCTGGGCCTGAGACGTCTGCATCCTGTGAAGCACGGGGACATGATCGAGATTGGGGGTGTGAATCGATGGCAACGTCGTCCTGATGGTGCGGTTCATCAGTAACTGTGCAGGCGACAGGCCAGTGGAGAGCGGGGTGGAGCAATCGGCCAACAAAGCGAGATGGGAGTCAGATCCGGCATCGGCAGCCTTGCAGAGGGGCCTCTTGACTATATGAACCCCCCTTTCTGCTTTGCCATTGGACTGAGGGTACAGGGGACTGGATGTGATGTGTGCGAAGTTGTACTGCCGGGCGAAGCTGGCCCATTCCTGGCTTGTGAAACAGGGGCCATTGTCCGACATCACTGTGAGCGGGATGCCATGCCGGGCAAACGTCTCTTTGCACGCCTGGATGACAGCAGAAGAAGTGAGGTCGTACAACCTGATGACCTCCGGGTAGTTAGAGAAGTAATCAATGATCAACACATAGTCCCTGCCCAATGCGTGGAACAGGTTGATGCCCACCTTGGTCCAGGACGATGTGACCAACTCATGGGGCATCAAGGTCTCCCGTGGTTGCGCGGGTTGAAAACGCTGGCAGGTGGGGCAGTTGAGTACCGCATTGGCAATGTCGTTGTTGATTCCCGGCCAATAGGCAGCTTCCCTGGCTCTGTGGCGACATTTTTCAACACCCAGATGGCCTTCGTGCAGCTGCTCTAGGACCAGCTGGCGCATGCTGTGCGGGATCACGATGCGGTCTAGCTTCAGGAGAACCCCATCAACGACCGCCAGATCATCACGAACATTGTAAAACTGTGGGCATTGGCCCTTGAGCCACTCGTCCGTCATTAAGCGCATGACACGCTGCAGGAGGGGGTCAGCCGCTATCTCGCGGTGAATTTGTACCAGGCGTGCATCCGATGCTGGCAAGTGGGAGGCTGCGAACTGAACGTGAGCGGCGACCTGGCAAACGAACCCTTCGTGATCGCATGGAGTGGTGACCGACCTGGAGAGGGCGTCGGCAACAACAAGGTCTTTGCCAGGGGTATAAACGAGTTGGAAATCATACCTCCGGAGCTTGAGCAGGATGCGTTGGAGGCGAGGCGTCATATCATTCAAGTCCTTTTGTATTATGTTGACGAGCGGGTGATGGTCGGTCTCAACAGTAAACTGGGGAAGTCCATATACATAGTCGTGGAACTTCACGACACCGGTCAGAAGGCCGAGGCACTCCTTCTCTATTTGCGCGTAGCGCTGTTCCGTGGGGGTCATTGCCCGTGACGCATACGCAACGGGGGCCCATGACGAGGCCTCATCACGCTGCAGAAGCACGGCTCCAATCCCAGACTGACTGGCATCTGTAGAGATTTTAGACTCCTTGTTCAGATCGACAAAGGCCAGCACTGGGGCCGTGGACAGCTTGGCCTTCAGTTCCCTCCATTCGAGCTCGTGGGCAGGGAGCCACTGGAAGTCCGTTGTCTTCCAGACCAGCTTCCTGAGGGCCGCAGTATGTGAGGCGAGATTGGGAATAAACTTTCTCAGGAAGTTTACCATGCCCAGGAACCGGAGGACCGCTTTCTTGTCCTCGGGCGTTTTCATGGCAGTGATTGCATCAATCTTGTCCTCATCCAGCCGCACACCCAAATGGGAGATATGATCACCCAGGAATTTAATGTCCGTTGGCCGAAAGAGCATTTGACCCTATTGAGGCGGAGGCCATGCTCGTGAATGTGCTTGAAGACGCGCTTGAGGCGGCTGATGTGTTCCTGCGGGGTGGTGGACCAGATTATTATGTCGTCGATGTAGACACGGACTCCTTCGATTCCCTCCATCATCTGTTCCATTATTCTGTGGAATACTTCGGACGCCGAGATGATGCCAAATGGCATTCGGTTGTAGTAGTATCTGCCAAAGGGCGTGTTGAATGTACACAGCTTTCTACTTGATTCATCCAGCTTCGAGTTTTGTGAAGAGTTTGGCGTGGGCCATTTCACACGTGAGCTCCTCACGTTTGGGAATCGTGTAGTGCTTCCACATGATATTCCTATTAAGATCTTTAGGATCTGTGCAGATCCTCAGCTCACCGGACGGTTTCTTCACACAGACCATGGAACTCACCCAGTCGGTCGGTTCCGTGACTCTGGATATGACCCCTTGGTCCTGGAGGTCTTGGAGCTGTTGCTTGAGGCGGTCCTTAAGGGGCGCTGGGACTCTGCGAGGTGCGTGTACCACAGGCGTGGCGTTGAGCTTGAGTAGAATCTTGTATGTATACGGGAGCATGCCCATGCCCTCGAAGATGTCGTGGTAGTGCTGGATGATGGAGTCGAGTTGCGCTCTGAAGTCGGTGTCAGGAGAGGCAGACACGTCGCTGGGAGAGAGAGAGTGAACCCTCTGCACCAAGTTGAGCAGCTTACATGCCTGCGCACCAAGCAAGGAGGCTTTCGAGGAGGCAACAATCTCAAAAGATAGGACAGCTGTGTGAGCACAGAGTGTCACCTTGAGTTGGCAGGATCCACTGGCAACAATGGCATTCCCGTTATAGTCAAGCAGTTGGCATGCAGATAGCAGGATGGCAGGCTGGACACGGAGGTTGCGAAGGTCAGATGACGCAATGAGATTGGCGGAGGCGCCAGTGTCCAGGCGGAACCTTACTCGGGACTGGGTGACCGTAAGGGTGGCACACCACTCATCATCCGGATCAATGCTGTGTATCGGAATGGGTTTGGTGCTGTGCTTAGGAGACATCCTGTGCTTGGTTATGATGCCAACTTGGAAGGGGGCTTGCAGGTCATCGCTGTTAAAGTTGGAGGACAGGTCTGGAACAGGCTCGTTGATTGTGGGCTGAATGGCCCGGACATCCCTACGGGGCTGGCTGGATCTCCTGAAACTAGCAGGCTGGGTCGACCTGCATAAAGCAGCATAGTGGCCAAGCTTGCCACACTGCAGACAGCGTTGGGTCTTGTGGGACATTGCCGCTTTAAGTGGGCGGAGCCACAGTTGCCGCACGCCATTGCGTCCGCACGTTTGTTGTGCCACCGTGCATGCGCGGTGCGATCCAGCGAGGTGTGCGCCTGCGCAATATGGTCCTCGACGTCACCACGTTCGTTGCGTCCCAGCGCGGGAGCCAATGGAAAGTGCGCAAAATGGCCGCCTTCGTCCAGACTTAGGCCCTGGAGAACCTTAATAACCTGGACCCGTTCTGCCTTGTGGGGAGCTTGCCCCGCCGTTTCAGCGGCCTGGATGCGGGAATATCGTGTGGAGGCGTGTTCATGGAACACGCAGGTCTCTATGGCAGTGGACAGGGTGAGCTGTTTGACTTTGAGCAGCTGCTGGCGAAGGGGCACCGACTGCACAACAAAAACTATCTGGTCACGTATCATGGAGTCAGAGGCGGACCCGTAGTTGCAGGACTGCGCAAGGACACGGAGGTGGGTGATAAAGAACTGGAAAGGTTCGGCCTTACCCTTTAGGCGCTGCTGAAATACACATCATTCGAAGCTCTCGTTTACCTCGACCTCACAGTTGCTGTCGAACTTTAGGAGGACCGTCTTGAACTTTGATTTATACTCCCCGTCAGTGAAGGTGAGCGAGTTAAAGATGTGGAGGGCATGGCCCCTGCTGTGGAGAGGAAGAGAGCAATCTTCCGTGTATCCGAGGCAGCTTCCAGGTCCATGGCCTCGAGGTATAGCTGGAAGCGCTGTTTAAAAATCTTCCAATTGGAGCCCAGGTTCCCGGTAATGTGGAGGGGCGGCGGCAGGCGATCGGAGTCCATACTGCAGGATGGCTGAAGACTGGTGGAAGGCTGATCACTGGTAGATAGGTCTCAGAAGTACTAACATCCCTCAACTACTGGTACCATGAAGTGTTGGGCACTGTGGACTTGTGAAGCAGACATATGCCACCAACACTGAAGAAGGTTCAACACTATTTTATTAACTACTTATAAAATAATAGACATACGATAACTGTGGGTTTACACAATGCTAGTTTAACTAGAGACCTGTGCCTGTCCGAACCAGTTGATTCTCTCAGCACGTGATGAGAATCTGTACTGTACTTGATGAGCTCTAGTGCTTCTGAGAGGCAGCATCCAGAATGAGCGGGAGCCATGGTGTCCTCTGTCTTTATAGTGTGTGTGTTCTAACTGGTGATTGGCTGCGGTGTTTGTGCATGTTGATTGGTCCTAGTGTATGTCCATCAGTGTGTGTGTCTGCACCATGATATACTGGTGTATATTGTGTATGTCCATCAGTGTGTGTCTGCACCATGATATACTGGTGTATATTGTGTATGTCCCTCAGTATGTGTCTGCACCATGATATACTGGTGTATATTGTGTATGTCCATCAGTATGTGTCTGCACCATGATATACTGGTGTATATTGTGTATGTCCATCAGTGTGTGTCTGCACCATGATATACTGGTGTATATTGTGTATGTCCATCAGTGTGTGTGTGCACCATGATATACTGGTGTATATTGTGTATGTCCATCAGTGTGTGTGTCTGCACCATGATATACTGGTGTATATTGTGTATGTCCCTCAGTATGCGTCTGCACCATGATATACTGGTGTATATTGTGTATGTCCATCAGTGTGTGTCTGCACCATGATATACTGGTGTATATTGTGTATGTCCATCAGTGTGTGTCTGCACCATGATATACTGGTGTATATTGTGTATGTCCCACAGTATGTGTCTGCACCATGATATACTGGTGTATATTGTGTATGTCCCTCAGTATGTGTCTGCACCATGATATACTGGTGTATATTGTGTATGTCCATCAGTGTGTGTCTGCACCATGATATACTGGTGTATATTGTGTATATCCATCAGTGTGTGTGTCTGCACCATGATATACTGGTGTATATTGTGTATGTCCCTCAGTATGTGTCTGCACCATGATATACTGGTGTATATTGTGTATGTCCATCAGTATGTGTCTGCACCATGATATACTGGTGTATATTGTGTATGTCCATCAGTGTGTGTCTGCACCATGATATACTGGTGTATATTGTGTATGTCCCTCAGTATGTGTCTGCACCATGATATACTGGTGTATATTGTGTATGTCCATCAGTGTGTGTCTGCACCATGATATACTGGTGTATATTGTGTATATCCATCAGTATGTGGCTGCACCATGATATACTGGTGTATATTGTGTATGTCCATCAGTGTGTGTCTGCACCATGATATACTGGTGTATATTGTGTATATCCATCAGTATGTGTCTGCACCATGATATACTGGTGTATATTGTGTATATCCATCAGTATGTGTCTGCACCATGATATACTGGTGTATATTGTGTATGTCCCTCAGTATGTGTCTGCACCATGATATACTGGTGTATATTGTGTATGTCCATCAGTGTGGGTGTCTGCACCATGATATACTGGTGTATATTGTGTATGTCCATCAGTGTGTGTCTGCACCATGATATACTGGTGTATATTGTGTATGTCCCTCAGTGTGTGTCTGCACCATGATATACTGGTGTATATTGTGTATGTCCATCAGTATGTGTCTGCACCATGATATACTGGCGTATATTGTGTATATCCATCAGTATGTGTCTGCACCATGATATACTGGTGTATATTGTGTATGTCCATCAGTATGTGTCTGCACCATGATATACTGGTGTATATTGTGTATGTCCATCAGTGTGTGTGTCTGCACCATGATATACTGGTGTATATTGTGTATGTCCATCAGTGTGTGTGTCTGCACCATGATATACTGGTGTATATTGTGTATGTCCATCAGTATGTGTCTGCACCATGATATACTGGTGTATATTGTGTATGTCCATCAGTATGTGTCTGCACCATGATATACTGGTGTATATTGTGTATATCCATCAGTATGTGTCTGCACCATGATATACTGGTGTATATTGTGTATGTCCCTCAGTATGTGTCTGCACCATGATATACTGGTGTATATTGTGTATGTCCCTCAGTATGTGTCTGCACCATGATATACTGGTGTATATTGTGTATGTCCCTCAGTGTGTGTGTCTGCACCATGATATACTGGTGTATATTGTGTATGTCCATCAGTATGTGTCTGCACCATGATATACTGGTGTATATTGTGTATATCCCTCAGTGTGTGTGTCTGCACCATGATATACTGGTGTATATTGTGTATGTCCCTCAGTATGTGTCTGCACCATGATATACTGGTGTATATTGTGTATGTCCCTCAGTATGTGTCTGCACCATGATATACTGGTGTATATTGTGTATGTCCATCAGTATGTGTCTGCACCATGATATACTGGTGTATATTGTGTATGTCCCTCAGTATGTGTCTGCACCATGATATACTGGTGTATATTGTGTATGTCCCTCAGTCTGTGTCTGCACCATGATATACTGGTGTATATTGTGTATGTCCATCAGTATGTGTCTGCACCATGATATACTGGTGTATATTGTGTATGTCCCTCAGTATGTGTCTGCACCATGATATACTGGTGTATATTGTGTATGTCCCTCAGTATGTGTCTACACCATGATATACTGGTGTATATTGTGTATGTCCCTCAGTATGTGTCTGCACCATGATATACTGGTGTATATTGTGTATGTCCCTCAGTATGTGTCTGCACCATGATATACTGGTGTATATTGTGTATGTCCCTCAGTATGTGTCTGCACCATGATATACTGGTGTATATTGTGTATGTCCCTCAGTATGTGTCTGCACCATGATATACTGGTGTATATTGTGTATGTCCATCAGTATGTGTCTGCACCATGATATACTGGTGTATATTGTGTATGTCCATCAGTGTGTGTCTGCACCATGATATACTGGTGTATATTGTGTATGTCCCTCAGTATGTGTCTGCACCATGATATACTGGTGCATATTGTGTATGTCCATCAGTGTGTGTCTGCACCATGATATACTGGTGTATATTGTGTATGTCCATCAGTATGTGTCTGCACCATGATATACTGGTGTATATTGTGTATGTCCATCAGTGTGTGTCTGCACCATGATATACTGGTGTATATTATGTATGTCCCTCAGTATGTGTCTGCACCATGATATACTGGTGTATATTATGTATGTCCCTCAGTATGTGTCTGCACCATGATATACTGGTGTATATTGTGTATGTCCATCAGTATGTGTCTGCACCATGATATACTGGTGTATATTATGACAGTGACATGGCTTGGTTTCTCAGATATGAGAAAATAAAGTTTCCCCAAAGAGGGTCAATGCTAGGGTTCGTCTGGAGGTGGCAGCTGTTTGTCGACTTCTTTGTAGAAAACTAACTGTCAGCAGAGGTGGGGGGGGGGGGGGGGGGGGGGGAGTTAGGTTATTGGTAAGAGGAGGTGGAAAGTGTGAGGGAGGAGGGTTGTCTTTGCACTATGTTTATATTTGTATCTGTACTGGTTCCTGTTATTATAAAATTATAAACGCCTTTAATAAAATGGTTTTTAAAAAAAGATCGTTTGGTGTGTGGATTGAAAAATGAGGCCACTCAGAGAAGATTGTTAACAGAACAAAATCTAAGTATGAAGACGATATTAGACAATGCTCGTGGCTAAGGAGGCTTCTCAGCTGGGAGCCAGTCTGAGGATCGATTAACTGGCTGCTACATAGGAGAAGTCTACTCAGCAACAGGCGTGTCATCACTGTGCAAAAACAGGCCAATCATTCACAGGTTGATTGCTGGAGCAAGGGCAGCCAATGTTAAAACTGTGACCGAACTGGCCACACAGCAGGATCTTGTTGGAGCAAAATAACTTCTCCAAAGAAGAACGCTCAAAGGAAGATACAGAATTCATTTAAAGGAAGAAACAAAATGATTTAAACAAAGCAAATTCAAAATGTGAAAGAAAAGAACAACAACCACAGTGAAGCTGCGGGTACTTCATTCTGAAGAAGAACTGAAGCTGAGCATGCTCTCAGGCTGTCATAATATCCACTCATGTATATCATGAGATGCAGACAGGCAGTGATTGACACACAGGATAACCAATGAACACACACAACACAGAACAACCAATCACCAGACAGGACACCACCACTATAAAGCCCACAGGGCATTAAGGCTCTCCCTCTCTCACAGGACACGGCCAAGGAGATAGTCGCAGTGCACAGGCCAATGAACATCATCACCATGTGATAGAGAGCTAGTCTGGTCAAGCCAGTAGGAGGTTATCAGTTAGGTTAATAGAGTGTCAACCCACAGCAGATTATGTACAGCAATCAGCAGGTTAACTAAAACAGTGTTGGACCATCTCCTGTGTCGGAAGCCTGTTTCTCGTTTCACTGCACCCAGTTGCAGTTGATGTTAGATCAACACAGATCACACATCATGGTACCAGGGGGTTAACAAACCTACCTCGAGTGAATCTGCAACGACCAGCGCGCAGCCATCCAGTGGCATGGAAAAGATCCAAACTCCTCCGCAACTCCAGATTGCCAGCAACCTCGGCGCCAACTGGAAAGTCTTCAAACAGAAGTTCCTCCTGTATATCGAGGCCTCTGGTCTCGAGGCAGCATCGGATCCCGAAAGATTGCGCTGTTCCTGTCGACTGCGGGGGATCACGCCATCCACATCTATAACTTTGCTCACGTTTGCCGATGGCAAAGACAAGACAAAATTCAAGACGGTTCTGCTGAAATTCGACAACCACTGCGACATTGAGGTGAATGAGAGCTTTGAACGGTACATCTTTCAACAGAGGCTTCAGGGCAAGGATGAACCTTTTCAGTCCTTCTTGACCCATCTCCGCATCCTAGCGCAGTCATGTAATTATTTAAAAAAAAAAAAATTTAGTGTACCCAATTAATTTTTTCCAATTAAGGGACAATTTAGCGTGGCCAATCCACCTACCCTGCACATCTTTGGGTTGTGGGGGTGAAACCCACGCAAACACGGGGAGAATGTGCAAACTCCACACGGACAGTGACCCAGAGCCAGGATTGAACCTGGGACTTCGGCACCGTGAGGCTGCAGGGCTAACCCACTGCGCCACCATGCTGCCCTCAGTCATGTAATTATGACTCGATGGCTGATTCCATGATCCAGGATCAGATCGTTTTCGGGGTCCAGTCCGACTTCCTGCGGGAGCAGCTCCTCAAAATCAAACAGTTGACCCTCTCCATCGCCATCGAGACGTGCGTTGTCCATGAGCATGCCAGGAATCGTTATCCCGCATCAGGGCGGCAGAAAATGCAAAACTAGCCTCCCACGAGGCAGAAAGGGTGCAGGCCATCGCAAAAATGCAAGGCCTGAACATCGAGGAGAGTGGCCGTTTCATGCGCTTTTCCCGGGTTCCTATGCATGCACGCCACGACCGGGTGGACGACGAGGACGAAGACCTCGATGCGCATGTGCGAAAGTCAGCCGACCGCACTGCACATGCGCGAAGGCGCGCGGAATGCGCTGACGTCAGCGTCATGACGTGTCCAAATTGTGGCTCCGCCCATTTAAAGCGGCAATGTCCAGCCAAAGAAGGCGATACCTACAGTGTGGAAAGCCTGGGCATTACGCCGCCTGATGCAGGTTTGCTCCACCGACCAACAGCCAGCGATCCCAGCTGCAGTACAGACGTGTCCAATAAGGAATGTAGGATTCGGATCCTGACAGCTCAACGGGCCCCGATGCTGACTGCCTCGAGTCTCCATATCGGATGGGCATCATCACCACACGCGAGCTGGCTTCCACCTTGCCTACAAACCGCCTTTCAATCCTCAGTGTGGATCCTGACAACGAGTGGTGTGCTGTCATCACGGTTAACCAGTCTCGCATCTGATTTAAATTGGACCTCATATCACAATCGGACCTCGACAGCATCATGACTAACCTAGCATTCTTCCACCAGCCTGCCAGCTCCTTGACTACAATGGCAATGCCATAGCTGCCAGTGGATCGTGTCAGCTAGGTGTATCTCACAAGTCAATCAAAGTGACATTGCGATTCGAGATCATCCGGCCTGACAAGGCATCCCTGCTCGGTGCTCGCGCATGTAAACTCCTAAATCTGGTCCAATGGGTCCATGCCATGTCCTCGACATGGGCGACTGCCTCGCCCAATGTAAATCTCCAGGCTGAGACAGACGACATTCTCATGCAATACCACAATGTGTTTGATGGAATGGGCATGCTCCCATATCGTTACAAGATATTGCTCAAACCGGATGCCGATCCCAGTCATCCATGCACCACGCCGGGTGCTAGCTCCTATCAAGGATTGTCTGAAAACATAGCTACGAGAGCTCCAAGACCAGGGTATCATCTCAAAGGTCACGGAACCAACAGACTGGGTCAGCTCCATGGTCTGCGTTAAGAAGCCCTCTGGTGAACTCTGCATTTGCATCGATCCTAAAGACCTGAATCACAACATCATGCACGAGCACTACCCGATCTTAAAACGTGAAGGGTTAACCTGTGAGATGGCTCATGCCAAATTCTTTACCAAGCTGGACGCCTCCCGTGGGTTCTGGCAGATACATCTGGATGAGTCCAGTCGGAAGCTATGCACATTCAACACTCCATTCGGCAGGTATTGTTACAACCGCATGCCTTTTGGTATCATATCAGCTTCCGAAGTATTTCATTGCATAATGGAGCAAATGATGGAGGGCATCGAGGGGGTACGAGTCCATGTGGACGACGTGATCATCTGGTCCATGACACCCGAGGATCACATCGCTCGCCTCAAACAAGTTTTGCAGAGGATTCATGAAAACGGCCTCCAGCTCATCAGGGCCAAATGCTCATTTGGTAAGTCCGCTTACAGGTTTCTGGGTGACCACATTTCACAGCAGGGTGTGCAACCTGACGCTGACAAGGTGCTGGCAATCAATGCCATGAAGACCCCAGAGGACAAAAAGGCGGTCCTCCGTTTCCTCAGGATGGTGAGTTTTTTCGGGAAATTCATTCTCAACATGGCATCCCACACCACAGCCCTCTGGCATCTCGTAAAAAGTCGACAGTGTTCCAGTGGCTTCCCACAGATCAAGCGGAGTGGCTTGAGCTGAAGGCGAAGCTCACCACAGCCCCAGTACTGGCATTCTTTGACCCAACCAAGGACACCAAGATATCCACAGACGCAAG
The DNA here is from genome assembly GCF_902713615.1 of Scyliorhinus canicula. Classification (NCBI taxonomy): domain Eukaryota; kingdom Metazoa; phylum Chordata; class Chondrichthyes; order Carcharhiniformes; family Scyliorhinidae; genus Scyliorhinus; species Scyliorhinus canicula. The sequence goes on from NC_052157.1 coordinate 74,292,374, forward strand.
CCAGGACGACATTGGGGCGGTGATCCTCCAGCGAGACGACTCCTCGTCCTGAGCTCCAGTGGCATACGCCTCCAGGGCCATGAGTCCGACCGAACAACGGTATGCCCAGATCGAAAAGGAGTGCTTGGGTCTCCTGACAGGAATAGTCAAGTTTCATGACTACGTATACGGCCTGCCGAAGTTCACAGTGGAAACAGACCACAGGCCTTTAGTCCACATAATCCAAAAGGATTTAAATGACATGAAACCTCGGCTTCAGCGAATTCTTCTTCGTCTCCGCCGATATGACTTCGAACTCGTCTACACACCGGGTAAGGAGCTGATCGTCGCGGATGCCCTATCCCGATCCATCACCATGCCATATGAACAGGGCGACTTCATTCGCCACATTGAAGCACAGGTGCAGCTGTGTGCCAGCAACCTCCCAGCCACTGATGAACGAGTTATACAAATACGCGAAGAAACTGCCAAAGATCCCTTACTGCAGCGCGTGATGCAGCACCTCGCCCATGGCTGGCAAAAGCAGCAGTGCCCCCAGTTCTTCAGCGTTAAGGACGAGCTGACGGTTGTTGAGGGGATCCTTCTGAAACTAGATAGAATCGTCATTCCCCAAAGCATGCAAAACATGGTGCTCAGACAGATCCATGAGGTTCACCTGGGGGTCGGGAAATGTTGTCGCAGGGCTCGGCAGGAAGTTTACTGGCCTGGCATCAGCCGGGACATTGTCAACACAGTCCTCAACTGCACAACATGCCAGAAGTTTCAACCAGCTCAGCCCAAGGAAAAGTTGCAACAGCACAAGATCGTGACCTCTCCATGGTCCAAGGTGGGGATAGACCTCTTTCACGCCAATGGGCGTGATTACGTGCTCCTGGTCGACTACTTCTCCAGCTACACGGAAGTGGTTGTGGTGAATGCAACTCTGTAATTCACACTGTGATATATATATGAGACCGTACGATTGTAAGCGCAGTTGCATTGCCCGACCACTAGGGGGGAGTAGCTCTGGGAATGCTTCGGAGTTTGTACAGGGCTCCACCCTTGGCTCCGCCCATGGCTCCTCCCCCTGGACTGCTGTATAAATATCGATGCCCAGAGCCAGCCGACCAGTTCATCGAGAGTTCAATGTGTAACAGGTTAGCTCTGTAGTAAGTAGATTAAAACCACTGTTCGTATCTCAAAGTACGTGTCTAGTGAATTGATGGTCTCCTCAATTTAATCTACTTAAGAAACAGTCAGGATCAATCATGGAATCAGCCCTCAAGCCTGAGCGACTGGAACTCGACCCACAGGATGCAGAGGCAAAATACATTTTTTTCTCATTGGCTCCGGTGTTTTAAAGCCTACCTGGCGGAAGCAAGCACAGCCGAAACAACGGAGGAGCAGAAACTAAGCCTACTGCACGCGAGGGTGAGCCACAGAATCTCTACTCAACTAAACTGTGCCGGTTCGTATACTGAAGCCCTAGCGCTACTCGACAAAATGTATGTGAGGCCTGTTAATGAAGTCTGTGCACGACACGTGTTCACTACTTGTCGCCAGCGGCCTACGGAATTGCTCGCAGAATTCCTGAGCGAGCTTAAAACTTTATCTAGTGACTGTAATTACCAGGCGGTTACCGCAGCAGAACATAGAGAATTTGCTGTACGCGATGCCTTTGTTGCGGGCCTTAGGTCAAATTACGTACACAGCGACCGGTGTTCATCCTTCATGAGCGACGAGCTGCGTCAGTACCTGCTCGACAAGGGCATCGCCTCGAGCAGGACTACCAGCTCCAACCGCAGGGGGAACGGACAGGTGGAGAGGGAGAACGCGATGGTCTGGAAGACCGTCCTACTGACCCTCCGGTCCAGGAAGCTCCAAGTTTCCCAATGGCAGGATGTCATCCCAGACGCGCTCCACGCTATTAGGTCACTCTTATGCACCGCGACCAACCAGACCCCTCACGAGAGGCTCTATATCTTTTCCAGGGGCACTACCACGGGGTCTCTCTCCCGGCATGGCTGAAGACACCGGGCCCGGTACTCCTGAGGAAACACGTCAGGGCGCACAAAACTGACCCCCTTGTAGAGAAGGTGCGCCTGCTTCACTCAAACCCCCAGTACGCCTTCGTAGAATTCCCTGACGGCTGTCAGGACACCATATCCCTCCGGGACCTAGCACCCGCTGGATCCAGCATCCCCACTATCACTGCAGAGGTACCCCTCACTCTGCACCCCACCCAGCCACCCCCTCGCGCTCCTGAGCCCACTAGCACGCTACATTTGTTCCGCGCGCCCGCACTGGCTAACCCCCAGCGCCCCAGTCCCCAGTCGAACCAGGCGGGTATGGAGTTCAGACGGAATCACCCCCGGAGTCCGCCATCGTACCCCAACCCACAACACTCATCCAGTCACCACAAGAGGCTGCAACCCTGGTGCTCCGCAGATCGTAGCGGACAACTCGACCACTGGACAGACTCAATTTATGAACCACCACCCCCGCCGGACTTGATTTTTTTGTAGGGGGTGAATGTGGTGAATGCAACTCTGTAATTCACACTGTGATATATATATGAGACCGTACAATTGTAAGCGCAGTTGCGTTGCCCGACCACTAGGGGGAGTAGCTCTGGGAATGCTTAGGAGTTTGTTCAGGGCTCCACCCTTGGCTCCGCCCACGGCTCCTCCCCCTGGACTGCTGTATAAATATCGATGCCCAGAGCCAGCCGACCATTTCATCGAGAGTTCAACGTGTAACAGGCTAGCTCTGTAGTAAGTAGATTAAAACCACTGTTCGTATCACTGTTCGCCTCCAGTCCCATGCGGCTTCCACAATGGCTTGAGCTTCTTTTTCGACTGAGGAGGGTCGAAGTTCTGAAACGGAGAGGATTCGGGAGAAGAAACCTACTGGTCTCCCTGCCTGGTTCAGAGTGGCAGCGAGAGCGACCTCTGAGGCATCGCTCTCCACTTGAAAGGGGACAGATTAATCCACCGCCCGCATGGCCGCTTTGGCGATGTCCTCCTTGATGCCGTCGAAGGCCTGGCGTTCCTTGGCTGACAGGGGAAATCGTGTGGTGCTAAAGAGTGGGCGGGCTTTGTCCGCATACTGGGGGACCCACTGGGCGTAGTAGGAAAAAAATCCCAAGCACCATTTGAGGGCCTTGGGACAATGAGGGGGAGGGAGTTCTAAGAGGGGGCGCATACTGTCCGGGTCGGGGCCCAGGACTCCGTTTTCCACGACATAGCCGAGGATGGCTAGTCTGGTTGTGCGGAAAATGCATTTCTCCTTATTGTATGTGAGGTTGAGTTTCTGGACGGTTTGGAGAAATCGGTGGAGGTTTGCGTCGTGGTCCTGCTGGTCATAGCCGCAGATGGTGACGTTATCCAAGTACGAAAACGTGGCCCGCAGCCCGTACTGGTCCACCATTCGGTCCATTGCTCGTTGGAACACCGAAACCCCATTCATGACGCCAAAGGGAACCCGGAGGAAATGGAAGAGGCGGCCATCTGCCTCGAACGTCGTGTAGTGGCGGTCCTCCGGGCGGATTGGGAGCTGGTGGTATGCAGACTTCAGATCCACCGTGGAGAATATGCTATACTGGGCGATCTGGTTGACCATGTCTGCAATTCTGGGGAGGTGGTACGCATCGAGGTGCGTGAACTGGTTAATGGTTTGGCTGTAATCAACCACCATCCGGAACTTTTCCCCGGTCTTGCCGACCACCACCTGAGCTGTCCAGGGGTTGTTACTGGCCTCTATGACTCCCTCACGTAGGAGTCGCTGGACTTCGGCTCTAATGAATACCCTGTCCTGCAGGCTAAACCGCCTGCTGCGAGTGGCTACAGGGTTTACAGTTAGCAGTGAGATTAGCGAAGAGTGGAGGGGGTTCGATTTTTATAGTCGCTAAGCTGCATATAGTGAGAGGGGGTAGGGGTCCGCCGAAGCTGAGTGTGAGGCTTCTAAGATTGCATTGAAAATCGAGCCCGAGTAAGAGGGGGGCGCAGAGGTCTGGGAGTACGTACAATTGGAAGTTAGAGTAGCTGGCGCCCTTGTATTTGGGCCAAGTGCGAACCCGAGGCGAGGGAGATAGTTTGCCGTGCAGGGAAGATAGGGAGCGAACAGCGTCTTACCAGGTCTGGATGAACGAAGCTCTCGGTGCTCCCGGAGTCTTGTATCCGTTGACCTGAACGGTCATCATCGAACTCCTGAGGTGCTTTGGCCGCGACTGGTCCAAAGTGACTGCGTGAGTTGCGGGTAGTCGGTGGCTCGATCAGCAGTGCTGGAGTGGCCCCGTGATGACTGTCCGTGGAGGTCGTAGTAGTCGAGATGAACATTGGGTGATGGCCAAGATGGCGGCCCTCGTTGATCGCACGTGGCGGGTGATGAAAGAGATGGCGTCCAAGATGGCCGCTCCCATGGATCGCACGTGGCTGGCGGCGAGGAAGATGGCGCCCAAGATGGCGGCCCCATGAATCGCACATGGCTGGCCGCTGGGGGGAGGATTGCCAAGATGGCGGCCCTCATGAGTAGCATATGTCGGGCGGAGGCGGAGTCGGCAGACACACTGCAACATTACGGGGTCTGCGAGTTGGGGGAGCGATTGCTCTGGACAGCGGGGGAGTTGGAGGGTTTCGATTTAGACAGGCATACCTTAGCATAATGTCCTTTTCGACCGAAGCTGCTGCAGGTCGCGTTGTGGGCCGGGCAGTGCTGCCGTGGGTGTTGGGGCTGGCAGCAAAAATGGCACGCTGGCGCTCCATAGTGCATGGGTGGCCGCGCGCCGCAGGCCTGGGGCAGTCGCTGGTCGGGGGTCTTCGGGGAATGAGTTAAGACTTTGAAACATGACTTCCATTGAGGTTGCTAGCGCTACCGTGTCCTCCAAGTTCGGGGCCCCTTTTTCGAGGAGGTGCTGGTGCACATAATTAGACCGGAACCCCGCAACATACACATCACGGACAGCGAGTTTCATATGCTGGGAGGCAGTTACAGCCTGAAAGTTACATTCCTGTGCAAGGGCTTTTAGATCGCGCAGGTAGTCCTCCAGCGACTCTGCGGGGCGATGGTGACGGGTAGCAAAAATATGCCGCGTGTAGACATCGTTTACAGGCCGCACGTATAGTCGGTCGAGCATAGTGAGGGCCTCGGAGTACGAGTCGGTACTGTTGAGTTGTGTAGAGATGTGATGGCTGACCCGTGCGTGCAGTAGACTGAGTTTCTGCTCGTCAGTAGTAGCGGAGGTAGTCGACGCAGCCATGTAGGCCTTGAAGCACTGAAGCCAGTGCAGAAAGATTTCCCTCACTTCTGCACCCTGCGGGTCGAGTTCTAGTCGATCAGGTTTGAGGGCTGATTCCATAGTGGTTTTCTGAAGTCTATTGTGACCATCAATTTACTCGAGACATGAGAGGAAGTAAACTGTAGCTTTAATAGACTTACAACTGAGCCTGCCTGCGACCAGAAGAACTGAGGGCAGGCTCTCAAGGCTGCAGCACTTTATACTTCCGGTAGTGGGAGGGGCCATGGACGGAGCTAAGGGCGGAGCAAAGGGTGGAGCCCTGTACAAGCTCCTCATCTACCCCTATGGGCAGAGCCACGCAACGGCTCACAGACAGAGCCCACAAGGACACAATGCTATACAGTGTGAATTAAACAATGTACATTCACCACAAAGAGTAAAGCTCCCACTACACTGTCCCCATCAAACACTGTCAGGATAGGTACCACACAGGGTTAGATACAGAGTAAATCTCTCTCTAGACTGTCCCCATCGAACACTCCCAGGACAAGTACAGCATGGGGTCAGATGCAGAGTAAAGCTCCCTCCACACTGTCCCCATCAAACACTCTCAGGACAGGTACAGCAGCGTGTTAGATACAGAGTAAAGCTCCCTCCACACTGTCCCCGTCAAACACTCCCAGGCCAGGTACAGCAGCGGGTTAGATACAGAGTAAATCACCCACACCATTGTCCCCATCAAACATTTGCAGTACAGGTACATCACAGGGTTAGATACAGAGTAAATCTCTCTCTACACTGTCCCCATCGAACACTCCCAGGACAAGTACAGCACGGGGTTAGATACAGAGTAATGCTCCCTCTACATTGTCCCCATCAAACACTCTCAGGACAGGTACAGCAGGGGGTTAGATACAGAGCAAAGCTCCCACTACACTGTCCCCATCAAACACTTCCAGGACAGGGACAGCACGGGGTTAGAGAAAGAGTGAATCTCCCTCCACACTGTACCCATCAAACGCTCCCAGGACAGGTACAGCAGGGGTTAGATACAGAGTAAAGCTCCCTCTGCCTGTCCCCATCAAACACTCACAGGACAGGTACAGCACGGGGTTAGATACAGAGCAAAGCTCCCACTACACTGTCCCCATCAAACGCTCCCAGGACAGGTACAGCACGGGGTTAGATACAGAGCAAAGCTCCCACTACACTGTCCCCATCAAACGCTCCCAGGACAGGGACAGGATGGGGTTAGAGACAGAGTGAATCTCCCTCTACACTGTCCCCATGAAAAACTCTCAGGACAGTACCGCACAGGGTTAGATGCAGAGTAAATCTCCCTCCGCACTGTCCCCATGAAACACTCCCAGGACAGGTACTGCAGCGGGTTAGATACAGAGTAAAGCTCCCTCTACACTGTCCCCAACAAACACTCCCAGGACAAGTACAGCACGGGGTTAGATACAGAGTAAAGCTCCCTCTACACTGTCCCCATCAAACACTCCCGGGACAGGTACAGCACGGGGTTAGATACAGAGTAAAGCTCCCTCTACACTGTCCCCATCAAACACTCCCAGGACAGGTACAGCACGGGGTTAGATACAGAGTAAAGCTCCCTCTACACTGTCCCCATCAAACACTCCCGGGACAGGTACAGCACGGGGTTAGATACAGAGTAAAGCTCGCTCTATACTGTCCCCATCAAACACTCTCAGGACAGGTACAGCAGCGGGTTAGATACAGAGTAAAGCTTCCACTACACTGTCCCCATTAAACATTCCCAGGACAGATACAGCACGGAGTTAAAAGCAGAGTAAAGCTCCCTCTACACTGCTTTGGGCAGCACGGTAACACAATTGGATAGCCCTGTGGCTTCACAGCGCCTGGGTCCCAGGTTCGATTCCTCGCTGGGTCACTGTCTGTGCGGAGTTCGCACGTTCTCTGCGTGCATTTCCTCCGGGTGCTCAGGTTTCCTCCCACAGTCCAAAGACGTGCAGGTTAGGTGGATTGGCCATGCTAAGTTTCCCTCAGTGACCAAAACGTTTAGGAGGGGTTATTGGGTTACGGTGATTGGATGGAAGTGAGGGTTTAAGTGGGTCAGTGCAGGCTCGATGGGCCGAATGGGCCTCCTTCTGCACTGTATGTTCTATGTTCTAGGTACACTGTCCTCCATCAAACATTCCCAGGACAGGGACAGCACGGGGTTAGATACAGAATGAAGCTCCCTCTGCATTGACCCATCGAACACTCCCAGGACAGGTACAGCACAGGGTTAGGTACAGAGTAAAGCTCCCTCTGCACTGACCCCATCAAACACACCCAGGGCAGTTTACAGCACGGGGTTAGATACACAGTAAAGCTCCCTGTACAGTGTTCCCATTGTAGTGATATTCAGATATCAATATACATGATCAATGTATGTAAATGTAGTACAGTCATTTCAACACTAGATGGCTCACAGTCAGATACAAAAGAACTGGCTTCCCGCCTTTTGTTCGTCTGATGATGATGTGATTCAGAACAGTGAACAAGCAAGATATAGAATAGCTAGAGAGAGAGTAGATAGAACTAGCTTATTATAATAGTGTCTGGTTATCTGTATTGTACTTTAAATCTTTATTGTTGGTTTAGTATTGAGTAAAAGGGCTCACAGATTCTTATTTTATTACACATTAAATATTTCATCTTTCAACAAGAAGACTATTGGTCATTTTATCATTGATGGAACCATCAATTCACCAGACATGTGTTTCCGATGTGAATCTAGGCTTTAATCGACTTACTTCAGAGCCAGCCTGTTACCTGTCGATGAACTCGTAGTGAACTCAGGCTGACTCTGGACACGTGTATTTATACAGCTGCACTAGGGGGAGGAGTCATGGGCGGAGCCAAGGGTGGAGCCCAGTACAAGTTCCTGAGTGCTCCCAGCGCTACTCCCCCTAGTGGTAGGATAGCGCTATTGCGCTTACAAAGACAGTGTGAATTAACATATATACATCTATATTACATTCACCACAATCATCCTGGTGGATTCAAGAGTAATATATATATTTTAGATAAGTCATTATTTAAAATATAACACCCATCAAACACTCCATGGACAGTACAGCATGGGGTTAGATACAGAGTAAAGCTCCCTCTACACTGTCCCCAGCAAACACTCCCAGGACAGGTAAAGCACGGGGTTAGATACAGTGTAAAGCTCCCTCTACACTGTCCCCATCAAACACTCCCAGGACAGGTACAGCACAGGGTTAGATACAGAGTAAAGCTCCCTCTACACTGTCCCCATCAAACACTCCCAGAACAGGTACAGCACGGGGTTAGATACAGAGTAAAGCTCCCTCGATACTGTCCCCATCAAACAACCACAGGACAGGTACAGCACAGGGTTAGATACAGAGTAAAGCTCCCTCTACACTGCCCCCATCAAACATTCCCAGAACAGGTACAGCACGGGGTTAGATACAGAGTAAAGCTCCCTCTACACTGCCCCCATCAAACACTCCCAGGACAGGTACAGCACAGGGTTAGATACAGAGTAAAGCTCCCTCTACACAGTGCTCTGTGTTGCTCCTGGGGCAGCTGTGAGTTGAGTGACCATCCCCACAGTGGGTGTTTGGTGGCTGCTGCCAGGAGAGGTTGTGCCAGCATCTTTCCGCTCGACTAATGAAGGAAAGAGGAAGTGAGTAAACATCTGTGTCGAGCAGTGTGCCGTGACTGCGTGGAACAGACAAACATGTCACACACCACGTCCCATGGGAGGACGCTGTGCTGCTTGCAGGCGCTCTGACAGCCCGCTGCAGACCAGCTGCGACGGGCAGATCAAAACCGTGCCAACGTTTGCTCCAGGTCGGATCAGGTTGCCGAGTCCCACTATGCGAATCCTGACGGATTGTCTCCTGCTGATGGCAATGATTGCCAATGGTGAGTGTGAGGGAAGGGGTTTGTGAGCGAGGATCAAGCAGAGGGTCTGGCAGCAATCAGTGTGGTTGACAGCACACTGGTTTGGATAAGGAGCACGGTTTGGCGTTCACTGAACTCTCTCGCCTGTAAAGCCAAACCCAATGATAAAAGACAAGTCGAAAAATCAATGTCGCAACACGATGGTCGCAGACTTTGAAGGAACTCAGTGGCTCGGCTCAATGCCCACCTTCTGCAAAATCTTGATTAGACGATATTCGACTATCCCTTGTTAATCACAGTTGAGGGAGTGTCTTCACTTCTGATTTCCATGAACCTTGCTTAGACCACGCTTGGAACACTGTGCAGAGTTCGCGACTCCAGAAATTGTGTTTAAACCACAGATGGAGGACTGTGCACAGTTCCAGTCCCTGTTGTAAATAAAAGATAAACGGTGGCTTCAGAAAAAGTTGCATGCCTCCCGTGGATTACAGCACTACTGAGAGTTCAGTACTCCCTCAGTACTGACCCTCTGACAGTGCAGCGCTCCCTCAGTACTGACCCTCTGACAGTGCAGCACTCCCTCAGTACTGACCCTCTGACAGTGCAGTGCACCCTCAGTACTGACCCTCTGACAGTGCAGCACTCCCTCAGTACTAACCCTCTGACAGTGCAGCACTCCCTCAGTACTGACCCTCTGACAGTGCAGCACTCCCTCAGTACTGACCCCCTGACAGTGCAGCGCTCCCTCAGTACTAACCCTCTGACAGTGCAGCACTCCCTCAGTACTGACCCTCTGACAGTGCAGCACTCCCTCAGTACTGACCCTCTGACAGTGCAGCACTCCCACAGTACTGACCCTCTGACAGTGCAGCACTCCCTCAGTACTGACCCTCTGACAGTGCAGCACTCCCACAGTACTGACCCTCTGACAGTGCAGCACTCCCTCAGTACTGACCCTCTGACAGTGCAGCACTCCCTCAGTACTGACCCTCTGACAGTGCAGCACTCCCACAGTACTGACCCTCTGACAGTGCAGCACTCCCTCAGTACTGACCCTCTGACAGTGCAGCACTCCCTCAGTACTGACCCTCTGACAGTGCAGCACTCCCTCAGTACTGACCCTCTGACAGTGCAGCGCTCCCTCAGTACTAACCCTCTGACAGTGCAGCACTCCCTCAGTGCTGACCCTCTGACAGTGCAGCACTCCCTCAGTACTGACCCTCTGACAGTGCAGTGCTCCCTCAGTACTGACCCTCTGACAGTGCAACACTCCCTCAGCACTGACCCTCTGACAGTGCAGCACTCCCTCAGTACTGACCCTCTGACAGTGCAGCACTCCCTCAGTACTGACCCTCTGACAGTGCAGCCCTCCCTCAGTACTGACCCTCTGACAGTGCAGCACTCCCTCAGCACTGACCCTCTGACAGTGCATTGCTCCCTCAGTACTGACCCTCTGACAGTGCAGCACTCCATCAGTTCTGTCCCTCTGACAGTGCATTGCTCCCTCAGTACTGACCCTCTGACAGTGCAGCACTCCCTCAGTACTGACCCACTGACAGTGCAGCACTCCCTCAGTACTGACCCTCTGACAGTGCAGCGCTCCCTCAGTACTGGCCCTCTGACAGTGCAGCGCTCCCTCAGTACTGACCCTCTGACAGTGCAGCACTCCATCAGTTCTGTCCCTCTGACAGTGCAGCACTCCCTCAGTACTGACCCTCTGACAGTGCAGCGCTCCCTCAGTACTGGCCCTCTGACAGTGCAGCGCTCCCTCAGTGCTGACCCTCTGACAGTGCAGCACTCCATCAGTTCTGTCCCTCTGACAGTGCATTGCTCCCTCAGTACTGACCCTCTGACAGTGCAGCACTCCCTCAGTACTGACCCACTGACAGTGCAGCACTCCCTCAGTACTGACCCTCTGACAGTGCAGCGCTCCCTCAGTACTGGCCCTCTGACAGTGCAGCGCTCCCTCAGTACTGACCCTCTGACAGTGCAGCACTCCATCAGTTCCGTCCCTCTGACAGTGCAGTGCTCCTTCAGTACTGTCCCTCTGACAGCTTTATTCTGTATCTAACCCCGTGCTGTACCTGCCCAGGGAGTGTTTGATGGGGACAGTGTAGAGGGAGCTTTACTCTGTATCTAACCCCGTGCTGTACCTGTCCTGGGAGTGTTTGATGGGGACAGTGTAGAGGGAGCTTTACTCTATCTAACCTCGTGCTGTACCTGTCCTGGGAGTGTTTGATGGGGACAGTGTAGAGGGAGCTTTACTCTGTATCTAACCCCGTGCTGTACCTGCCCAGGGAGTGTTTGATGGGGACAGTGTAGAGGGAGCTTTACTCTGTATCTAACACCGTGCTGTCCCTGTCCTGGGAGTGTTTGATGGGGACAGTGTGGAGGGAGCTTTACTCTGTATCTAACCCCGTGCTGTACCTGTCCTGGGAGTATTTGATGGGGACAGTGTAGAGGGAGCTTTACTCTGTATCTAACCCTGTGCTGTACCTGTCCTGGGAGTGTTTGATGGGGACAGTGTAGAGGGAGCTTTACTCTGTATCTAACCCCATGCTGTACCTGTCCTGGGAGTGTTTGCTGGGGACAGTGTAGAGGGAGCTTTACTCTGTATCTAACCCCATGCTGTACCTGTGCTCCCTCATTGCTGGTACTAGAAGTGTTGGCCTGAATTTTGGGACTGGAGTTGGGCTGGAATCTGCCTTTCTAACTCAGAGGTGACAGTACTAACATGTGAGCTGACTGAATTATTTTTGGTGACAACTGGTTATCCACCCAGACCGATTTATTTTTGGTGACAACAGGTTAACCATCCACACTTGGAATAATTGTTGATGGGGCAACTGGTCATCCAGCCGTACTTAGAATTTTGTTCTTTTCCCCACCGTAGGTGACAAAACATTAACCACTCGTAGTTTTGGTGTGGGTGGGTGGGTGCGGGGGGGAGGGGGGGGGGGGGGGGGGGGGCAGGGGGTAGGGCAGGGAGCTCCGATCTCCTCCATACTTTAGTTTCACATCCTCTTTTACAGCAGCTGTCTTTCTTTATCAGCCTCAAAATCATGATAGGCATCTAACTCAGCCACTTCAGACTGCCCTCAGGGAGCTAGTGATAATAGTGTCTGTCAATGTGGGGGTCTGAGTTCTATCTTTCAGCACAGAGCCAGGTGCAACGTTGCACCCTGTTTGTCGTTCTCACCCGCAGCTCACAGTGGAGTTTCTCATTGACCTCAGTACCTGTTGATTGAGAAGGGAACAAATTACAAAAGGGCCTTACTTTGTAGATTGTGCCTCTCACCGACCATTCCATGTTTTGCTGCTTTTGGCTGCATTGCTGTGTGTGCATGTGTGGATGATTGTATGTGTGTTAATCTGTGCATTACTGTGTCTAAGTATGTATGTATACATGGAGTCATAGAGGGTTCCAGCATAGAAACAGGCCCTTCAGTCCACCTTGTCCATGCTGTCCAATGGACAGCTAGTCCCAATTGCCCAAGTTTGGCCCATATCCCTCGATACCCATCTTTCTCATATGACTGTCTAAATGCTTTTTAAAAGACAAAATTGTACTCGCCTCTACTACTGCCTCTGGCATGTGGGTAACCCCGGCCCAATCGCACATGTGCAAAAAATGCCAGCTTGACACTTTGGCAACATCAACATGGCATCCTGGCAGTGCCCATGGCAGCTGGCAGTGCCACCTGGGCACCTTGCCTGTGCCAGCCTGACACCCAGTAGCACTGCCAAGGTGCCAGGCTGGTACCAACAGTGATAGGGCACCACCCTGCCCAAAGGACATGAAGCTCGAAGCCTCCGATTCCCGTGGAGACCCCCACAAGTACCTTTCCATCTGGACCTCATTTGTGGGGACTGTGATGATATGCAAAATGTAAGTTTGTACATAATATCATGCATGACCTTTGACCACTAGGTGGCATTGTAAACTCACCACGTCACCATGTGATCTGGGAGTTGGGGGTTAGTTGTGGTGGGAGATAGACGTATTTGTAGTAGTTCCACGAGAGTTGTGTAGTGTTAGTTTTTTGTTAGTTTATTTTTATCCTAGTTGTCTTACCACAAAGTTTATCCTATAATAAATTATTTTATCATTTATTTTATTTTATTTATTAACTATTTATTGATGAATTATTTATTAATTATTTTATAAACTACATGTTTTGTAGTTCATCGTTCACTTTAGCCTATCTACAGAACATGACATGGTACCAGGGGTGATGATTTAACCAGAAACTTGAAGATTCTGGGCAAGAAAATTCAAACGACTGAAGATAACTCTGCAGGATAAGAAAGGAGACTAATCTTGCAAGCTACTGGCATCTTGAGCTCAACACGTGGTAAAAGTTCAAAGCCTGAAATGGAAGGTACCAAGGCACCTCAACAGCTTTGGTTTACCGGTAATGTAGATGAGAATTGGAGGGTGTTTAAGCAGCAGTTTAAACTATATGTTGCAGCCCTGTGTCTGCGGGCACAGCCCAATGAGAGGCGCAATTTCCAACACGTTTATATTTGAAGACGAGGCTCACGGCAAAAGCTTTGAAGAAGCGCTTAAAAGATTCGATCAGCATTGCTCTTCAAAAAACCTCAAACCTTTGGGTGCTATAAATTCCCTATGCGCATCCAGAACGCGGGTGAGGCATTCAATAACTTCCTCACTGACGTGCGATTGAAGGCGCAGTTGTGCAACTTCAGAACACTCCAGTTGTCAATGATAAGAGGCCAGATAGTTTTTGGATTCTCCACTGATAAAGCATGTGAGTGGCTACTATGTGAAGTAGAAACTTGAAAGTGCCATTCAAATATGTCATGCTAGTAAGCTATCTGCAAAGCAACTCGACACGTTGAATCTCCATAGTTTTGGTGGGAAGGTGGCTGACACCAGTAATTTGGTGACACAGCTGAATAAGAATTTGCTCCCAGTGCGGGCAGCCATTTTGAGCTGCCGACCCGATCCTCCATTTTGCATCTGTGACGTGGCAAATGGCATATGCACTGCTTATGGAAAAACATGTTCCATCTCTAATGGTAGGAATCATAGAATAATAGCATGTACAGTGCAGAAGGAGGCCATTCGGCTTATCGAGTATGCACCGGCCCTTGGAAAGAGCACCCGACTTAAGCCCACACCTCTACCCTATTCTGCCACCCAATGTTATACAAGAAAAAGGCCTGAACTGTGGTGGTATGGATATGAGCACTGCCATTGGTGCAGAGCACTGGTTTCCCATTGGCTCTGGCTGATCATGTGCCTCTCGTCCGATTGGTTGGGACTAGTCACGTGACTGCTCTCCAATTGGTTGAGAGGCAAGTAGGCCCCACCTCCGAGGCGGGGTATAAGTACCCAGAGTTCCCGGCAGTCGGCCATTCTCTGTAGTCGACCACCGGGCTAACAACTAGCAGATTAAAGCTACAGTTCGGATCCTAAATGTGTCTTGAGTCGAATTGATGGTACATCATGAACAAAGAGTCTCAGTGCCATTGTTGAGGTGTGTCTAGAAAACACTTTATTTGTAGATGTGATCTCCAGCAAAGACAAAGAGTTTCAAGGTATGTCAAACAGAAGTATATTTGTAGCAATCTGCAGCAATAGTGACTTGAAGGCAGATAATTATATGGATAATTTAGAAATAAATGGCAGAGTAATAAAAGCCAAGCTGGTACAAGGATCAACCTCATCAACCTGCCTGATGTAAAAAAGCTGCAAATTCAGCCGGAAATAGTTATAAAACGGTACTATAAAGAGATTATAATGGTAACGAAAGCTCGACATTAGGCGCATATGAGCTAGAAGCATGGGTACACAACAGATTTTGCACCATACCATTTTCCATTGTGAACGGCACGAGGGTCCACCACAGGAGCGGGACAATGTAAGGCATTGGAGCTAGTTCAGCGGCTGTACATCCCAGACAGCGCCACGACAAAGGATGAATGCAAATGGCAATGAAATGAAGTGAGGAGCTATCAGATGAAATGAAAGGAAAAGTCAAGCTGGAGGAAGAGCAAAAATTAGACGATGAGCCTGAAGAGAAAGACTATGAAAGTTTATTCAGTTTATTTGGCATTAGTAGCGAGCTGATAGCAAGCAGCATCCAATCTATGCATGACAACGATGAGTGTAGAAGTTCAAGCTGAACTGTACAGAGGCTAAAAATGAGAGTGCAACAGCAGACAAATCAGTTGACAGCACTTCAACTGTGATCAGCCAACTGGGAACGGCAGAAATAATCCCCATTTTGCAGAAATTAGCTCCAGAGAAGGACGATGAATTATCCTATGCCCCCGGACTTATTCCTGCAGTGGGTTCTCAAGTACTCGAGACCAGTCCATCAAAAAACTGGCAGGAAGAACAGATGGATACATCTTTGTGCAGTTCTCCAACAAAACACGAAGCATGTGCATGTATCATTATATCTGATGAGGATGAGCCACTAATTGAGGTTAAACCACAAAGTGAAGAAGTATTGTCTGATGTACAGGACATTGATCCAGCTAAAATACCAGAATGTGAGGGTTTACAGATCATTCCTGAAGTCGCACACTTGCCTGCAACTTCAAACGTGTTCAAAGGTATGCCAACACTAGATGCACCACCTGTTGATGAGTGTACAGCACAGCGTTCAAGCGCAAGCAGCATGGATCAGCCAAAACTCCTCAATCCAGCAAAGGCTCCAAAAACAGTTTTAATTGCAGAAGATACAGAAACAGCTACTTCTTTGGCCATGACCAATAACAAGAATGATGCTCCAGTTGGACAGGCAGATGTGAGTGTGGACCAGACCAATTTTAGGGTTGATGGCGCTAAAGCCAGGAAGAAAAGGAGAAGGGAAAAGTGTCATTTCGAAAGGCTGAAAGAAAGGTGAAATAGTTGATGATTGCTCAAAGCCCAGAAAGAAAACCTGTCTTCTGGAGAAAGAAACAAGATCACAAATTCAGTCGATTCTCAGGGGACCAACCAGAAGATGGCATTAACCTGAAAGACTGAACGTGTAATAATAATAATAATTGTTATTGCCACAAGTAAGCTTATATTAACACTGTAATAAAGTGACTGTGAAAATCCCCTTGTTGCCTGTTCGGGTACACAGAGGGAGAATTCAGAATGTCCAATTCACCAAACCACACGTCTTTTGGGACTTGTGGGAGAAAACCGAAGCACCCGGAGGAAACCCACGCAGACACTGGGAGAAAGTGCAGACTCCGCACAGACAGTGACCCAAGCCGTGAATCAAACCTGGGACCCTGGCATTGTGAAGCAACAGTGCTAACCACTGTTCTAGCATGCCATCCATAGTGAACTGTGTACAAGGCCATGTGTATATGATTATGTATATCATGTTAAAATGTAAAAAGTTATTTCATGCTAGTAAATAATTTTCTTTTACAAAGGAAAGGGGATGTGATTATATGCATAATGTAAGTCTGTACATAATGTTATGCACGACCTCCGACCACAAGTTGGCATTGTAAACTCATCACATTACCATGTGATCTGAGAGTTGGGAGTTGATCGTGCTTGGAGATAGACATATTTGCAGTAGTTCCACGAGAATTGTTTAGTATTTAAAAAAAATACATTTCTTCTCCTCCTTACTTACATTTTCTTCAAAGTTTACACCCCCCAACAAACAATAAACAGTAATGAATACAATGTCAATCCCCTTATCAACAACAACAATCCCATCTTCCCACCAAACTCCCAAACAAGAGCCCGCATGTTAACATATTTTTTAATATATGTTTTTTATTGGTTTTTATGAATAAAGTATATTTACCGTTATATACACAAAAAATAGAATACGTACATATATATATTATATATATGTATGTATAGAAAGGAACACGCACAAAAACAAAACAAACAAACAAAAAGTTAGAATCAAATAACTGGTAAGGTATGTGCTAGCTCAACAACAGCAGCTCTGTACAATTGGCAGTATTGTTTTTAGCACATAAATAGGCATCTGTTTGTGGGGGGGGGGGGTGGAAACTGGGTGGGTACATATACATTTGGGCGCCGGGGAAACGAATACAGAACAATTACAGAGGGCAAGACGCGAATGGATCTGGTGTTGGTGTTGTAGCTTGCTTCTCCCGGACGGTTTTCGCTGCCATTGTCGTCTCGCGATCACCTCTGCTTCAGCCGTTCGTCCTGTCTTTCGCTCGGATTTTCCTTGTTCTCTGCTCCTGTAGATGCCAAGTTTGTTATTGTTTCCCGTGCCCTCCTTCCGGCTGTCATTCCCTTGCCTCCCCCCCACCTCACTGGTTCCCCTCTATTGTTCCCCGTCTTCTCCCTCTTCCTCCCCTTCTCCCGCGGTTTGCCTTTCTTTTCTCTTCAGTTTAGCTGCTAACCCCCACTCCTTAGTCCATCCCTCTCTCCCCTGCCTCGGCTACTTTCCCCTGATTCTTGGCTACCTGGCTATTCTTCTGCTTGTTCGTTGGCCACAAACAGGTCCCGGAATAATTGGGTGAATGGCTCCCACGTTCTGTGGAAGCTGTCGTCTGACCCTCGGATGGCAAATTTGATTTTCTCCATTTGGAGAGATTCTGAGAGGTCGGACAGCCAGTCTGCAGCTTTGGGTGGTGCTGCTGACCGCCAGCCAAACAGGATTCTACGGCGGGCGATCAGGGAGGCAAAGGCAAGGGCGTCCGCCCTCCTCCCCAGGAATAGATCTGGCTGGTCTGAAACCCCAAAGACCGCCACTTTCGGTCATGGCTCCACCCTCACTCCCACCACTTTGGACATGGCTTCGAAGAAGGCTGTCCAGTACCCTGCAAGTCTGGGGCAAGACTAGAACATGTGGGTGTGGTTGGCCGGGCTGCTTGGCACCGTTCACATCTGTCCTCTACCTCCGGGAAGAACCTACTCATACGGTTTCTCGTTAAGTGGGCTCTATGTACCACTTTTAGTTGCGTCAGGCTGAGCCTTGCGCACATGGAGGTGGAGTTGACCCTATGCAGTGCTTCGCTCCAGAGTCCCCATCCTATCTCAATTCCCAGGTCCTCCTTCCATTTCTTTCTTGTTGCGTCCAGTACTGTGTCGGCCGGTGTCAGTCATATATGTCGCTACAGTTCCCTTCATCTAGGGTGCTTGCGTCCAGTTGTGGACCGCATGTTAACATAAGCAAAAAACAAGAAGGAATCAGGGAACACCCATAGTCACCATTTTAAAATTTTTAAATAATTTTTATTGGAATTTTTTGAAAAATATATATCAACAGAACAATAATAACAATAACAATAATAATAAACATCCCCGGCACCCGTAACAACGCATATAACAAACCCCCCCACCCCCCCAACCCAATAAACAACAACATAAATTAACAATAAGCAAATTAACTTAAACACTATCCCCCTAAACCCCCCCCCCCCACTTTCCCCCCCTCCCCCCAGGGTTGCTGCTGCTGCTGACCTAGTACCTTATCGTTGAGCCAGAAAGTCGAGGAAAGGCTGCCACCTCCTAAAGAACCCTTGTACCGACCCCCTCAGGTCAAATTTGACCCTCTCCAGCTGAATAAATCTCGCTATGTCATTAATCCAGGTCTCCACACTTGGAGGTCTCGCATCTTTCCACTGCAGCAAGATCCTCCGCCGGGCTACTAGGGACGCAAAGGCCAAAACATCGGCCTCTTTCGCCTCCTGCACTCCCGGCTCCACCCCAACCCCAAATATCGCGAGTCCCCAGCCTGGCTTGGCCCTGGATCCCACCACCCTCGACACCGTCCTCGCCACCCTCTTCCAGAACTCCTCCAGTGCCGGGCATGCCCAGAACATATGGGCATGGTTCGCTGGACTCCCCGAACACCTGACACACCTGTCTTCGCCCCCAAAGAACCTACTCATCCTAGATCCGGACATGTGGGCCCGGTGCAGCAAATTGAACTGGATGAGACTAAGCCTCGCACATGAAGAGGAGGAGTTCACCCTCTCCAGGGCGTCCGCCCATGTCACCTCCTCAATCTGCTCCCCCAGCTCCACCTCCCACTTAGCCTTCAGCTCCTCTACCGATGCCTCCCCCACCTCCTGCATTACCTGGTAGATGTCAGACACATTCCCAGCCCCGACCCACACCCCCGAAAGCACCCTATCCCTTACCCCCTGTGGGGGCAGCAAAGGGAACCCTTCCACCTGCCGCCTAGCAAACGCCTTGACCTGAAGGTACCTGAACATATTCCCCGGGGGGAGCTCAAACTTCTCCTCCAGTTCACCAAGGCTCGCGAACCTCCCGTCAATGAACAGGTCTCCCAACTTCCTAATGCCTGCCCTGTGCCACCCCAGGAACCCATCATCCATGTTCCCTGGGATAAAACGGTGGTTCCCCCGCAGCGGGGCCTCCACCGAGCCCCCCAATTCCCCCCTGTGTCGCCTCCACTGCCCCCAAAGTTTGAGGGTAGCTGCCACCACCGGGCTCGTAGTGTACCTCGTTGGAGGGAGCGGCAGCGGCGCCGTTACCAGTGCCTTCAGGCTCGTGCCTCCACAGGACGCCATCTCCATCCGTTTCCATGCTGCCCCCTCCCCATCCATTACCCACTTACGTACCATCGAGACGTTAGACGCCCAATAGTACCTAGAGAGGTTGGGCAACGCCAGCCCCCCTCTATCCCTGCTCCGCTCCAAAAAGACCCTCCTTACTCTCGGAGTCCCGTGCGCTCAAACAAATCCCAGAATGCTGCTGTTCACCCTCCTAAAAAAGGCCCTCGGAACGAAAATGGGGAGGCACTGAAACAAGAACAAAAACCTTGGGAGCACCGTCATTTTAACGGACTGTACTCTACCCACCAACGACAACGGCAGCATGTCCTACCTTCTAAATTCCTCCTCCATCTGCTCCACCAACCTAGTAAAATTAAGCTTATGCAAAGTCCCCCAACTCCTAGCCACCTGAACCCCCAGGTACCTAAAACTCCTCACTGCCCTCTTTAGCGGGAGCCTACTAATCCCCTCCTCCCGGGTGTACGACAAACAGCTCACTCTTGCCCAGGTTCAATTTATATCCCGAGAAACTCTCGAACTCAGCAAGAATCTCCATCACCTCCGGCATTCCCCCTACCGGGTCTGCTACGTACAGCAGCAAGTCATCTGCGTACAGCGACACTCGGTGCTCCTCCCCACCCCGCACCAGACCCCTCTACCTCCCCGACTCCCTGAGCGCCATGGCAAGAGGCACAATTGCCAACGCAAAAAGCAAGGGGGTCGGGGACACCCCTGCCTCGTCCCACGGTGGAGCCTGAAGTACTCGGACCTCCTCCCATTTGTCGCTACACTCGCCATCGGGGCCTCGTACAGCAACCTCACCCATTTAATAAACCCCACCCCAAACCCAAACCTCTCCAATACCTCCAACAAGTACCCCCACTCAACCCTGTCAAAGGCCTTCTCCGCATCCAATGCCACCACAATCTCCGCCTCTCCTTCTGCTGCCGGCATCATTATCACATTTAGCAGCCTTCGCACATTAGTGTTCAGCTGCCTCCCCTTCACAAAACCCGTCTGATCTTCATGTACCATCCCCGGCACCCAGTCCTCTATTCTAGTGGCCAAGATCTTCGCCAGCAACTTGGCGTCTACATTCAGCAGTGAAATTGGCCTATATGATCCGCACTGCTAGGGGTCCTTATCAGCGCCCGGGACATCGTCGGGGGAAAAACGCCCCCCTCCCATGCCTCGTTGAAGGTCCTAACCAACAGGGGGCCCAGCAGGTCCGCATATTTCTTATAAAATTCAACCGGGAACCCATCCGGTCCCGGCGCCTTCCCCGACTGCAAGTGGCCAATCCCGCTGACCAGCTCCTCCAACTCGATCGGCGCCCCCAGTCCCTCCACCTGCTCCTCCTGTACCCTTGGAAATCGGAGCCTGTCCAAAAAACTCTCCATTCCCCCTCCCACCGCCGGCGGCTCCGACCGGTACAGTTCCCTATAAAAGTCCCTAAAGACCTCATTGACCTCTGCCCCCTGCCGCACCACATTCCCACCCCTATCCTTCACTCCACCAATCTCCCTAGCCGCGTCCCGCTTACGAAGCTGGTGCGCCAGCATCCTGCTCGCCTTCTCTCCATACTCGTAGATCGCTCCCTGCGCCTTCCTCCACTGTGTCTCCGCCTTCCTGGTGGTCAATAAATCAAACTTGGCCTGTAAGCTACACCGACCCCCCCGACACACATCAACTCCACCCTGGCCAATCCAGCAGCAACCCGGTACCCCCCCCCCCCCCCCCCCCCCCCCCCCCAGGCTAGGACCCCTCCTAGCCGCGACGCTCCCTCCACAGTACTCCCGTGAGCCAGCTGACGTCTGCTGACCCCGGCAGCTCCCGCTCTAACTCCGACCCTTCCCGATATGGGGTCCCCCCTCTTCCCCTGCATCAGCTCCTTGGTACCGCTTCGGCGCGGGAAAACGGGTCTAATAACCCCGCCCCTCGCCACCAGCTCCTCCCCCCTCGTCACACAGCACGGGAAACCAGCCCCACCCCACCAACGCAGCTCCCAAACCGCAGTCCCAACCCAACCACCAACTCCGTACAAACAAAGACACAGATCAACCACAAACCCCAGTACCCCACTTAAAACACAAAACCATAACCCACATCGTCCAAAAGCGAGAGAAAAAACAGAAACAAACAGAATAACCAGCAACAGCGTAAACAGTGATACAGAAATAGAAAAACTCCCACAGCCCCCAATCTCTAGTTCGAGTCCAACTTTTCAGCCTGCACAAAGGCCCACGCTTCCTCCGGGGACTCAAAGTAGTAATGCCGGTCCTTGTAGGTGACCCACAGGCGCGCAGGTGGCAACATGCCAAACTTCACCTGCTTTCCGTGGAGCACCGCCTTCGTCCGGTTAAACCCGGCTCTCCGCTTGGCCACCTCCGCACTCCAGTCCTGGTAGATACGCACTACCGAATTCTCCCACTTACTACTCCTCACCTTCTTGGCCCATCGGAGAACACACTCCCGGTCACTGAAGCGATTGAACCGCACCAGCACCGCCCGCGGGGTTCATTCGCCTTAGGCCGCCTGGCCAGTACTCTGTGGGCCCCCTCCAGCTCCAGGGGCAGATGGAAGGATCCTGCCCCCACCAGCGAGTTCAGCATCACGGCCACATAGGCCGGCAGGTCCGACCCCTCTAGCCCCTCCTCGAGGCCCAGGATCCGCAGGTTCTTCCTCCGTGACCGAAGCTCCATCTCCTTAAACCGATCTTGCCACTTTTTATGAAGCGCCTCGTGTATCTCCACCTTCCCCACGAGGGCCGAAACCTCCTCCTCGCGCTCAGAGGCCTGCTGCTGCAACTCGAGTATCGCTGCACCCTGGGTTGTCTGGGTCTCCAGCAGCTTACTCGTCGTCATCTTCAGGGATTCCAACAACTCCCCTTTCATCTCCGTGAAATAGCGCAGAAGGGCCGCCTGCTGCTCCTCAGCCCACTGCCTCCACTCCTCAGGGGCTCCACCGGCCGCCATTTCGTCCACCTTCCCCCGCTTTTCCAGGGGAGCTGCTGCCGTTTTTCTCCTCGCCCCACTCCGAGTCCGCACCATAAATCCCGGGGGGTTTTGCTGCAGACCCCTTTATCCACCGGGAATCGTCGAATCAGCGCCGTTTGGGGCCCTTAAAAGAGCCCACAGGTCCTATTAAAGCGGGAGCTGCCGAACGTGCGGCTTAGCTCCGCATAGCCGCAACCGGAAGTCCACCCAGTCACCATTAACACATACAGTCCCCCTCCCCCCCAACCCTCCCAACCACATCCCCCACTAATGTTCAGTATAATCCAATTCTTGAAAGTACATTATGAATAACACCCATGAATTGTGGAAACCTTCCATCCTTCCCCTCAGTTCAAACTTAACCTTCTCGAAAGTTAAGAATTCCAGCAGGTCCCCTCGCCACGCCAGGGTACAGGCTGGAAAGGCTGATTTCCATCCCAACAGGATCTGTCTTCGTGCAATCAACGAGGCGAAGGCTATAAGATTTGCCTTCCCATCCGTTTCCAACCCCGGCTGGCCCAATACCCCGAATATGGCCACCACAGGGCCCGGGTCCAGTTTTACGTGCACCACTTTAGAGATTACACTAAACATCTCCTTCCAGTAATCCTCCATCTTTGGACAGGAGCAAAACATATGAAAGTGGTTTGCCCCCCCCGCAACGTTCACACACATCTTCTACCCCCTCAAAGAGCTGGCTCATCCTCATCCTTGTGAGGTGCGCTCTATATACCACCTCCAGCTGTATCAACTCCAACCTCGCACACGAGGTGGAGGCGTTCACCCTCCGGAGCACCTCACACCAGAACCCCTCTTCTATAACTTCTCCCAATTCTTCCTCCCACTTTGCCTTAATCCCTTCTAGTGGTGCCTTCTCCTCCTTCAAAATAGCCCCCTAAACCGCCGATACTACCCCCTTCTCCAGTCCCCCTGTCGTCAGCACCTCCTCCAGCAATATGGAAGCCGCCTATACTGGGAAGCTCTGTATCTCCTTTCTGGCAAAGTCTCGAACCTGCATGTATCTAAATATTTCCCCCTGTTCAAGCCCATATTTCACTCCTTCAATCCTGCAAACCGACCCCCAAAAAACATATTTTTTAGTGTCCTAATTCCCTTCTCCTCCCATCTCCGAAAATTTCCATCCCACTTCCCTGGCTCAAATCTGTGGTTTCCCCGAATCGACATATCCCTTGACCCTGCCCCCAACCCAAAGTGCTGTCGAAACCGCCTCCAAATTCTCAACGAAGCTATTACTACTGGACTCCCTGAGTATCTACCCAGGGCCATCGGGAGCGGCGTTGTTACTAGTGCCTTCAATCCCAACCCCCTACACAAACTCTCCTCCATTCTGACCCATTTGCAATCCACCCCTCTGACCCAGCTCCGCATCTTTTCCACATTCGCCGCCCAGTAATAATACATCAGGTTTGGAAGCCCCAAACGCCCTGCCTGCCTTCCCCTCTGTAGCAGCACCTTTCTAATTCTGGCCACATTCCTTCCTTCAATCGCTCTGAAAAATGGCTTTGGCAGGAAAATCGGCAGGCATTGGAAAACAAACTAAAATCGCTGCAATGCGTTCATTTTAACATTACTATCCTAACTGGGGGTCTCTCACACCCCCATTCTTATCCACCATTATCATACTACCGGATCCTGCCCCCTGCGCCTGACCCGCCCCTATCTAGTGTTAACATTGAACCCCCTCCCCCACTCCCAGAATCCTCCCCTGTACTTCCTCTCAATAAAAACCTCCCCAGTATAGATCCCTTTTCCCCTCCACCCCTTGCTAGCCTCGTAGGCCCATTGAAACCTGTTAACCAGGCTCCAATGTCCACAGCCCTCCTCTCACCTCACCTCCGTTCACTAGCCGACTTTAGTTAGCTAGTGCGAGTACTAAAAGCTCTTTTTTCCAGTTAAGGAGCAATTTAGCGTGGCCACATCTTTGGGTTGTGGAGCTCAGACTCACACAGACATGGGAAGAATGTGCAAACTCCACACGGACTGTGACCCGGGGCTGGGATCGAACCCGGGTCCTCTGTGCCGTGAGGCAGCAGTGCTAACCACTGCGCCATCATGTCATCCTGAGTGCAGACATTGTTGATGAGAAATTGTTTCCCATTCTGGACGAACGCCGTTCCCCATGCCCTTTCTCATTCTGATATGTGTTAGTGCCGTGGACCTACCTTCATTACTTAGCCCTACTTTGATGTTTGCTGTTGTATTGAAACTGGGAGATGTTGTAAAGAGTAAGAAGGATAGTTACAGTGTTGAGGAGGATGGAGGCAGATTGGTGAAATGGGCTGATAGTGAACAGAGGGAAGTTGACACAGTGAAGTGTAAACTGATAGAAGTTTGGTGTGGGGAATGAGCAGAGACAATATAAGATAAATGAGAAATTCCAAAGGAGGGTTCGATAACAGAGATACCTGGGGATGTTTGTACACAAATCATCAAAGCTGGCAGGGCCCAGCTGAGAAACCCATTTGAACAAACAAACAGCAAACGGGAATCTTGGTTTGATTAATCGGGACACAGGTACGGCAACAAGGAAGTGACGTTAAACCTTTATAAAACACCCGTTCGGCCTCATCTGGAGGATTGTGTCCGACTCTGGGCCTCGCACTTTAGGGTGGAGGTTGTGGGCTGGGTGGGTTTTGCGAGAGGAGGTTCCCCAGAATGTTCCCAGGGATGAGGGAGTTCAGATCATTTGGAGAGACTGGGAGAGGTTGGGATTGCTCTCCTTGGAGCAGAGAAGGTTCAGGAGGAGATTGAATCAAGATGTTCAAAATCCGAGGGTTTGGATAGAGTCAATAAGGAGAATATGTTTTCAATTGGCGGGAGAGAGGGTTGGTGACCAGAGAGCTAAAATAGAATCAATATAATAGAAATTTCAAAGAGGGAATTGGATAACTGCTTGAATGGGAACGTTGTACAGGGAAATGGGGATGCGGGTGGAAGGGAATGTGGGAATAATTGTGTTGTTCTTACAGAGAGCCGGTGCAGTCGTGAGGCGTGAAGTGACCCCTTCCTGTGCTGCCTGTGTCCCGCTATGGTGCTGACCGGTAGTTCTTGTGTTCACAGCCGGTACCCTGCGGATTAAGAATCCCTCCATGCGGGCTGAGATGGGGCGTCCATTCAAGCTGGAGTGTGACCTCAGCACCAAGGGGGAGGTGACCTGGATAATGAGGCCTTACAATGACTCGGTCTGGAAAAAGCTGAAACCCGAGAACGTTGTCTTCCAGGAAGTGAAGGAGGAGCACTTGGGAATTTACCGCTGTCAGCACACTGCCACCAACAGCAGCTCCTGTGACATCGGAGTCCGGTTGTATAGTAAGTAACGTGATGCTTGATTTGAAGTAACATGTTGAAGTTTTGAGAGAGTGTAAGGAGAATCGTGGGTGGGGCAGGTAACAGGGGAGAGGAGCCCATAAGGACCAAACACCTTTTATTTATTTTTCATGGGATGTGGGCTTTGCTGGCTAGACCCAGCATTTATTGTCCATCCGTAACTGACCTTGGGAAGGTGGTGGTTAGCCGCTATTGTGAACCGCTATGGTTTATGTGGTGCAGGTACACCCACAGTGCTGTTAGGGAGGAAGTTCCAGGATTTTGACCCAGTGACAGTTAATGAATGACCAATATATTTTGAAGTCAGGATGATGAGTAACTTGGAGGGGAATGTCCAGGTGACGGTGTTCCCAGGTATGTGCAGCCCTTGTTCTTCCAGATGTTGGTGGTCATGGGTTTAGAAGGTGCTGTCAATGGGTGTGATCATGTGACAAGAAAAGGATGGAAGAATAGGATTGAGGGAGCAGCCATCATAATGCCAAGCTTAGGTTTCGGGAAGCAGGCCGATCGCCCCCTTATCACTTTCGCTGATGACTACCGTGAGTGACTCATGCCCCTGTCAAACTCACTGTCACACACCCACCGCCCACCTCTTTTGGTGCCCACTCTCAAACCCGTTCCCTGTGCCCTTCAGGCCAATCTTGCTAGCTCCCTGGTGAATGTTCATGCCGATGCAAAGGAGTGGATGGGAAGTGGGTGGAAGTGTGTGGGGTGAGAGGGGGTGGATGGGTGGGGGATGGGGAAGAAGTGGGTGGGGGATCATTGTGGAGTAGGCGGGGAGTGGCATGAGTTTGTGCGGGTGAGAATGGGTGGGGACTGATGTGTTGGGTAAGCTGGGTCTGCGAGGACTGCGTTTACTTCAGTAGTGAGAGAGACAGACTTCCTACACTTGAAGAAATGCAACTCTATTTTATTGAACTCTTAACTATTAAATATACTTTAACTGTGGGTTGACACTATGCTGAGTTGACTGGAGACCTGAGGCTAACCTGACCAGACTATCTTACTACCACATGGTGGATGTTCTAGTTGTTGCTCACGGACTCTGGCTGTCTCAGAGGCTGCATCCCAAGAGAGCAGGAAAACTAGTGCCCTCTGGCTTTATAGTGGCCGTGTCCTGTCTTGTGATTGGCTGCTGTGTTCTGTGTGTTCATTGGTCATCCTGTGTCAATCAATGTCTGTCTGTGCACCATCATATACTTGTGTGTATATTATGACATCTCCCCCCTTTTAAAAAGTGTGTATGTGTCAATAAATAGTGAGTGTGTGTATGAGCCTGACTATGTACAAAGTATGTGAGCGTATTTACATGAGTAGGAGCCTGACTATATACAAAATACGTGAATGTATTTACGTGGGAAGGTGTCTAGTGCAGATAGAGGGCATACAACAAATTAGGAAGAAACAATATGTACAGATGTGTAAACGAAGCACAATGCAGTGCAACATTCAGTCTATAAGTTCAGTCTCTGTGGCGGGCGACGAATTGGACCCTGTGGGTCAGGGACCATCTGCACTGGAATGGGCAGAGCTGCATCCAACGTAGAGGGTGGCAAAAGAAGCGGCAGATCGGTGATCTCTTGGAATGGTGTGTCCGGAGGAATCAGCAGGCGAGGCGGGGCATCACGTTCAGGTGGCGAGCGTGGAAGCAGCCGCAGTGCCCGCCTATTACGCCGAAGAAAAGAGCCATCATGCATGCGAACGAGAAATGATCTGGGGGCCACTTGCTTGACCACCACAGCTGTGGCAGACCAGCCACCGTCAGGTAGCTGAACACGAACTCGGTCAGCAGGGACCAGAGCAGGGAGATCTGTGGTGTGGGTATCATACTCTGACTTGCCTTTGGTCCGAGACAGTTACATTCGTTGCAGGATTGGAAAATTGTCAAGGTCCGGGATGTGGATAGCTGGCACCATTGTCCGTAGTGTGCGGTTCATCAGCAGCTGTGCTGGGACAGGCCAGCGGACAAAGGAGTCGCTCTGTAGGCCACAGCGCCAGGTTAAAGTCTGAACCAGAGTCAGCAGCTTTGCACAACAGTCGTTTAACAATGTGTACTACCTTTTCAGCTTTGCCAATTGACTGGGGGTAGAGGGGGCTTGAAGTGATGTGCGTGAAATTGTGCTGCCGGGCAAAATCTGTCCACTCCTGACTAAAGAAGCACGGGCCATTATCAGTCATGACCGTAAGTGGAATGCCATGACGGGCTAAGGTCTCTTTGCACGCCCTGATGACTGTCGCTGATGTGAGGTCATTCAGTCTGACCACCTCGAGGTAGTTCGAAAAATAGTCCACGAGGAGGACGTAGTCCCGGCCTTTTGCGTGGAAGAAATCAATGCCAACCTTGGTCCATGAGGATGACACCAGTTCATGCGGCTGCAAAGTCTCTTTCAGCTGAGCCGGCTGGAACCGTTGGCACGTTGGGCAATTGAGGACAGTGTTGGCGATGATCAGACTGATGCCAGGCCAATATACTGCCTCTCGGGCTCGCCGACGACACTTTTCCACCCGCAGGTGACCCTCATGGAGTTGCCCGATGACGAGCTCTCGCATACTCTGTGGTATTACTATCCTGTCCAGTTTCATTAGTATGCCATCAACCACTGCCAGATCGTCTTTTATATTATAGAACTGTGGGCACTGGCCCTTTTGCCAACCATCTGTGAGATGGCGCATGACCCGTTGGAGTAAAGGCCGTTTCTCGACGAATCTGCACGACCCTTTCATCAGTGGCCGGAAAGTTGGATGCGCAGAACTCAACATGGCGTCGATCTGGCAGACGTAGTCTGACTGCTCGCACGGCGTGGTGATGGATCTAGAGAGTGCATTGGCCACAATGAGCTCCTTGCGCGGGGTGTAGACCAGGTCGAAATCATAGCGGCGGAGTTTGAGGAGGATACGTTGTAGGCGTGGCATCATAGCGTGTAGCGTGGTGGTCCTTCTGTATGATGTGAACCAGTGGCCTGTGGCCCATTTCGACCGTGAACTTGGGGAGTCCATACACGTAATCATGGAATTTGTCAATCCCCATGAGGAGGCCCAGGCATTCTCTCTCGATTTGAGCATAGCGCTGCTCAGTAGGTGTCATGGTTCCAGATGCATATTACGATTGGGGCTCAGGAGGAGGATTCGTCGTGCTGGAGGAGTACTGCCCCAATGCCAGCCTGGCTCGCGTCGGTGGAGATCTTCGTCTCCTTGGCAGGGTCGAAAAACGCCAGTACCCGGGCCTTGGCGAGTTTCGCCCTGAGTTCACGCCACTCTTGCTCATAAGCTGGTAGCCACTGGAAGTCGTTGGTTTTTTTAACAAGATTGCGGAGAGCTGTGGTGTGAGATGCAAGGTTGGGGATAAACTTCCCCAGGAAGTTGACCATCCCCAGGAAGCGAACGACCGCCTTCTTGTCCTCCGGTGTTTTCATAGCATTGATCACTGACACCTTATCTGCATCTGGCTGCACACCGAACTGCGAAATATGGTCGCCCAGGAACTTTATTTCTGCTTGACCGAACGAGCATTTGGCTCTGTTGAGTCGGAGGCCATGCTCGTGGATCCTATGGAACAGTCGCTTGAGGTGATCGATGTGTTCCTGAGGAGTTGTGGACCAGACATTAATGTCATCGATGTACATCCGCACCCCCTCGATGCCCTCCATCATTTGCTCCATTATTCGGTGGAACACATCCGAGGCGGAGATGATACCAAAGGGCATCCGGTTGTAACAATACCGGCCAAACGGGGTGTTAAATGTGCAGAGCTTTCGACTGGATGCGTACAGCTTGGAGGCATCCAGCTTCGTGAAAAACTTGGCGTGAGCCATTTTGCTGGAGAGCTCTTCTCGCTTAGGGATAGGGTAGTGTTCCCTCATGATGTTGCGGTTCAAATCTTTGGGGTTGATACAAATGCGAAGTTCCCCTGACGGTTTTGTGACACAAACCATGGAGCTAACCCAGTCCGTGGGTTCCGTGACCTTAGGAATGACGCCCTGGTCCTGGAGGTCTTGCAGCTGCTGCTTGAGGTGGTCCTTAAGGGGCACCGGCACCCGACGCGGTGCATGAACCACAGGGGTGGCATTTGGTTTCAGTAGTATCTTGTATGTGTAGGGGAGTGTGCCCATACCTTCGAAGATGCTGTGGTATCGTGCTATAATGCCATCTAATTGGGTTTGGATGTTGGCATCTGGCGAGGCTGATGCCTCAGCGGGCGACATGGAGTGAACCCGCTGCACAAGATTCAGGAATTTGCAGGCCTGAGCACTGAGTAAGGAAGCTTTGTTGGATCCTACAATTTCTAAACGCAGGGTGGCTCTTGAAGAACAATGAGATACCACAAACTGGCATGAGCCACTGGCAGCAATGGCATTGCCATTGTAGTCGAGGAGCTGGCAGGCCGGTGGATGAATGCTCAGCTTGACGCGGATGGTGTCAAGGTCAGACTTTGAAATGAGGTTGGCTGAAGTGCCGGTGTCCAGCCTGAAGCATATGCGAGCCTTGTTGACCGTAAGGGTGGCACACCACTCGTCGTCCGGATCAATGCTCATCACTGGGAATGGTTTAGCCTTTTTTGCAGAAAGCATTGTAGGCTTGGTGATGATGCCCACCCGGAATGGGGATGTAAGGCCCTCGGTGTCGGGATCTGGAAGCATGTCGGAGTCCGGGTCTGCCGGGTTGCTGCACTGACCGGACGTTCCTGCGCTGCAGCTGGGATTGCTGTGTGGTGGGCAGTTGAGCAGATCTGCACAGGGCTGCGTAGTGGCCAAGCGTGCCACACTGTAGACAGCGTCGAGAGTTTGTGGGACATTGCTGCTTTAAGTGGGCGGAGCCACAGTTGTTGCACGTCATGGCGCCGACTTCAGGACGCTCCGTGCGCCACCACGCATGCGCGGTTCGACCGAATGATGTGCACACCTGCGCAGTTCGGTCCTCGGCCTCGCCGTCCCCTCGGTCGTTACGCGCATGCGCAGGAGCCCGGGATAATCGCGCGAAATGGCCGCCCTCATCCAGACTCAGGCCCTGGAGCTGTTTTACGGCCTGCACCCGCTCCGCATGGTGGGGGCCTTGCCGTGCCGTCTGTGCCGCCTTGATATGAGAGTACCGGTTATTAGCGTGCTCATGTAGGACGCAGGGTCTCGATGGCTATGGTGAGGGTGAGCTGCTTAACTTTAAGGAGCTGCTGGCGAAAGGGATCGGAGTGGACCCCGAAAACGATCTGGTTGCGGAACATGGAGTCGGAAGTGGAGCGAGGATACGGAGATGGGTTAAGAAGGACTGAAAAGATACATCCTTACCCTGAAGCCTCTGCTGCAACACATAGCATTCAAAGCTCTCGTTGACTTCGATGTCACAGTGGTTGTCAAACTTCAGCAGGACTGTTTTGAACTTTTTCTTGTCCTTGCCTTCAAATGTGAGGGAGTTAAAGATGTGGATAGCGTGGTCCCCGGCTGTAGCGAGGAAGAGAGCAAATTTTCTGGCATCCGATGCGGCCTCGAGGTCGATGGCTTCAAGATACAGCTGGAACTTCTGCTTGAAAATCTTCCAGTTTGCACCGAGTTTGCCGGCGATGCGGAGCTGCGGGGGAGGGCGGACGCTGTCCATGTTACCGGATAGCTGATCGCTGGTCAGAGGCAGATTATCTCAAGGTAGGTCCGTCAAACTCTAACATGGCTCAATGGTACCATGATGTGTTGGGTAAGCTGGGTCTACGAGGACTACGTTTACTGCAGCAGTGAGAGAGACAGACTTCCAACACTTGAAGAAATGCAACTCTATTTTATTGAACTCTTAACTATTAAACATACTTTAACTGTGGGTTGACACTATGCTGAGTTGACTGGAGACCTGAGGCTAACCTGACCAGACTAACTGACTACCACATGGTGGATGTTCTAGTTGCTGCTCACAGGCTCTGATTGTCTCAGAGGCTGCATCCCGAGAGAGCGGGAAAACTAGTGCCCTCTGGCTTTATAGTGGCCGTGTCCTGTCTGGTGATTGGCTACTGCGTTCTGTGTGTTCATTGGTAATTCTGTGTGTCGATCAATGCCTGTCTGTGCACCATCATATACTTGTGTGTATATTATGACAGAGAGTTGATAGGGGTGGATGTGGAGTGGGTGGGGCCGGGGTGGGGATGGGAGAGGGGCATGGGTTGGGAGTGGGTGGTTAGGGAGTGCATGGGACTGTGAGGGGGGGGGGGGGGGGGGGAGGGGGTGGGGATTTAGTCGGGATTTGGTGGCAGAATACGTGGGAGTGATTATTATGGAGAGGATGGAGAATGGGTGAGTAATCGGTGGGTCTTGTGTGCTGAGTGGGCGGTGAGTGGGCGGGAGTGGGTGCTGAGTGGCTGGGGAGTGGGTGCTGAGTGGGCGGGGAGTGGGCGGTGAGTGGGCGGGAGTGGGTGCTGAGTGGCTGGGGAGTGGGTGCTGAGTGGCTGGGGAGTGGGTGCTGAGTGGCTGGGGAGTGGGTGCTGAGTAGGCGGTGAGTGGGCAAGAGTGGGTGCTGAGTGGCTGGAGAGTGGTTGCTGAGTGGGCGGGAGTGGGTGCTGAGTGGCTGGGGAGTGGGTGCTGAGTAGGCGGTGAGTGGGCAAGAGTGGGTGCTGAGTGGCTGGAGAGTGGTTGCTGAGTGGGCGGGAGTGGGTGCTGAGTGGCTGGGGAGTGGGTGCTGAGTGGGCGGTGAGTGGGCAAGAGTGGGTTCTGAGTGGCTGGGGAGTGGGTGCTGAGTGGGCGGGGAGTGGGCGGTGAGTGGGCGGGAGTGGGTGCTGAGTGGCTAGGGAGTGGGTGCTGAGTGGGCGGGGAATGGGTGCTGAGTGGTTGGGGTGTGGGTGCTCAGTGGGTCGGGGTGGGTGCTGAGTGGGTGGTGAGTTGGTGTTGAGTGGGTGGGGAGTGGGTGCTGAGTGGGTGGGGAGTGAGTGCTGAGTGGGTAGGGAGCGGGTGCTGAGTGGGTGGGGAGTGAGTGCTGAGTGGGTAGGGAGCGGGTGCTGAATGGATGGAGAGTGGGTGCTGAGTGGTTGGGGTGTGGGTGCTGAGTGAGTGGGGCTGGGTGCTGAGTGGGGGGGATTGTGGGCTGAGTGGGTGGGGAGTGGGTGGAGAGTGGGTTAGGTGCTGATTGGATGGGTGGTGGGTGCTGAGTGTGTTGTGGGAGTGGGGTGCTGAGTGGGTGGGGTGTGGGTACTGAGTGGGTGAGGTGGTTTGGTGCTGAGTGGGTGAGTGGTTGGGTGCGTAGTTGGGTGCTGATTGGGTGGGGTGTAGGTGCTGAGTGGGTAGGAGTGGGTGCTCAGTGGGTGGGGAGTGGGTGCTGAGTGGGTGGGGTTGGTTGCTGAGTACAAACAAAGAACAAAGAAAGTACAGCACAGGAACAGCCCTTCGGCCCTCCAAGCCCGTGCCGACCATGCTGCCCGACTAAACCTAAAATCTTCGACACTTCCGGGGTCCGTATCCCTCTATTCCCATCCTATTCATGTATTTGTCAAGATGCCCTTAAATGTCACGATCGTCCCTGCTTCCGCCACCTCCTCCGGCAGCGAGTTCCAGGCACCCACTACCCTCTGTGTAAAAAAAACTTGCCTCGTACAGCTCCTTTAAACCTTGCCCTTCACACCTTAAACCTATGCCTCCTAGTAATTGACCCCTCTACCCTGGGAAAAAGCCTCTGACGACCCACTCTGTCGATGCCCCTCATAATTTTGTAGACCTCTATCATGTCGCCCCTCAACCTCCGCCGTTCCAGTGAGAACAAATAGAGTTTATTCAATCGTTCCTCATAGCTAATGCTCTCCATACCAGGCAACATCCTGGTAAATCTCTTCTGCACCCTCTCTAAAGCCTCCACATCCTTCTGGTAGTGTGGTGACCAGAATTGAACACTATACTCCCAAGTGTGGGCCCAACTAAGGGTTTCTATACAGCTGCAACATGACATGCCGATTCTTATACTCAATGCCCTGGCCAATGAAGGCAAGCATGCCATATGTCTTCTTGACTACCTTCTCCACCTGTGTTGCCCCTTTCAGTGAGCTATGGACCTGTACACCTAGATCTCTCTGACTGTCAATACTCTTGAGGGTTCTACCATTCACTGTATATTCCTTACCTGCATTAGACCTTCCAAAATGCATTACCTCACATTTGTCCGGATTAAACTCCATCTGCCATCTCTCCGCCCAAGTCTCCAAACGATGTAAATCCTGCTGTATTCTCTGACAATCCTCATTGCTATACGCAATTCCACCAACCTTTGTGTCGTCTGCAAACTTACTAATCAGACCAGTAACATTTTCCTCCAAATCATTTATATATACTATGAACAGCAAAGGTCCCAGCACTGATCCCTGCGGAACAACACTAGTCACAGCCCTGCAATCAGAAAAGCACCCTTCCATTGCTACTCTCTGCCTTCTATGACCTAGCCAGTTCTGTATCCATCTTGCCAGCTTACCCCTGATCCCGTGTGACTTCATCTTTTGTACCAGTTTACCATGAGGGGCCTGGTCAAAGGCCTTACTGAAGTCCATATAGACAACATTCACTGCCCTACCTGCATCAGTCATCTTTGGGACCTCTTCGAAAAACTCTATCAAGTTAGTGAGACACGACCTCCCCTTCACAAAACCATGCTGCCTCTCATTAATACGTCCATTTGCTTCCAAATGGAGTAGATCCTGTCTCGAAGAATTCTCTCCAGTAATTTCCCTATCACTGACGTGGGGCTCACCGGCCTGTAGTCCCCTGGATTATCCTTGCTACCCTTCTTAAACAAAGGACCGGCATTGGCTATTCTTCAGTCCTCCGGGACATCACCTGAAGACAGTGAGGATCCAAAGATTTCTGTCAAGGCCACAGCAATTTCCTCTCTAGCCTCCTTCAGTATTCTGGGCTAGATCCCATCCGGCCCTGGGGACTTATCTATCTTAATATTTTTCAAAACGCCAACAACTCGTCTTTTGGATCTCAATGTGAGTTGGTGGGGATGGGTGCTGAGTGGGCGGGGAGTGGGTGCTGAGTGGGTGCGGAGTGGGTGGGGAGTGGGGTGCTGAGGGGGTGGGGGTGGGTGCTGAGTGGGTGGGGGGTAGGTGCTGAGTGGTTGCTCAGTGGATGGGGTGGGGAGTGTGTGGGGAGTGGGTGCTGAGTGGATGGGGAGTGGGTGGGGAGTGGGTGGGGCTGGGTGGGTGGGAGTGGGTGGGGCTGGGTGGATGGAGAGTGGGTGGGGCTGTGTGGGGAGTGGGTGGGGCTGGGTGGATGGAGAGTGGGTGGGGCTGTGTGGGGAGTGGGTGGAGAGTGGGTGGGGGAGTGGGTGCTGAGTGGGTGCTGAGTGGGTGCGGAGTGGATGGGGAGTGGGTGGGGAGTGGGTGGGTAGGAGTGGGTGGGGCTGGGTGGGGTGGAGAGTGGGTGGGGCTGGGTGGGGAGTGGGTGGAGAGTGGGTGCTGTGTGAGTGCCGAGTGGGTGGAGAGTGGGTAGGGCTGGGGTGCCGAGTGGGTGGAGAGTGGTGGAGAGCGGATGGGGAGTGGATGGGGAGTGAGTCCTGGGTGGGTGCGGAGTGGGTGGAGAGTGGGTGGGGAGTGGGTGGAGAGCGGATGGGGAGTGAGTCCTGGGTGGGTGCGGAGTGGGTGGAGAGTGGGTGGGGAGTGGGTGTTGCTTGGGTGGGGAGTGGTTGGAGAGTGGGTGCGGAGTGGGTGGGGAGTGGGTGTTGCTTGGGTGGGGAGTGGCTGGGGAGTGGGTGGGGGTGGGTGCCGAGTGGGTGCCGAGTGGGTGGGGAGTGGGTGCTGAGTAGCTGAGTTGGGTGTGGAGTGGGTGGGGAGTGGGTGCTGAGTGGTTGGGGCTGGGTGCTGATTGGGTGAGGAGTGGGTGCTGAGTGGGTGGGAGTTGGGTGCTGAATGGGTGGGGGTTGGGTGCTGCTTGGGGTGGGGAGTGGGTGCTGCTTGGGTGGGGAGTGGGTGTGGAGTGGTGGGGAATGGGTGCTGAGTGGGTTGGGCTTGGTGCTGAGTGGGTGAGGAGTGGGTGCTGAGTGGGTGGGGGTTGGGTGCTGAGTGGGTGGGGTTGGGTGCTGCTTGGGTGGGGAGTGGGTGCAAAGTGGGTGCTGAGTGGGTGTGGAGTGGGTGGGGGGTGGGTGCGGAGTGGGTGGGGGTGGCTGGGGGGTGAGTGCGGAGTGGGTGCGGAGTGGGTGGGGAGTGGGTGCTAAGTAGCTGAGTCAGTGCGGAGTGGGTGGGGAGTGGGTGCTGAGTGGATGGGGCTGGGTACTGATTGGGTGAGGAGTGGGTGCTGAGTGGGTGGCAGTTGGGTGCTGAATGGGTGGGGGTTGGGTGCTGCTTGGGGTGGGGAGTGGGTGCTGCTTGGGTGGGGGTGGGTGCGGAGTGGGTGTGGAGTGGTGGGGAATGGGTGCTGAGTGGGTGAGGCTTGGGGCTGAGTGGGTGAGGAGTGGGTGCTGAGTGGGTGGGGTTGCGTGCTGAGTGGGTGGGTGTTGGGTGCTGAGTGGGTGGCGGTGGGTGCGGAGTGGGTGCGGAGTGGGTGGGGAGTGAGTGCTGAACGGGTGGGCGTTCGGTGCGGAGTGAATGCTGTGGGGAGTGGGTGGGGGGTGGGTGGGGAGTGGGTGGGGGGTGGGTGCGGAGCGGATGCAGGGTGGGTGCGGAGTGGGTGGGGAGTGGGTGCGGAGTGGGTGCTGAGCGGGTGGGGGGGTGAGTGCGGAGCGGGTGTGGGGGTGGGTGGGGAGTGGATGGGGATGGGTGGGAGTGGGTGCTGAGCAGGTGCGAAGTGGGTGCTGAGTGGGTGCGGAGTGCGTGCGGAGTGGGTGTTGCTTGGGTGGGGAGTGGGTGGGGAGTGGGGTGGGGGTGGGTGCGGAGTGGGTGCCGTTTGGTGGGGAGTGGGTGCGGAGTAGCTGAGTCGGTGTGGAGTGGGTGGGGAGTGGGTGCGGAGTGGGTGGGGAGTGGTTGAGCGGGTGAGGAGTGGGTGCTGAGTGGGTGGGGGTTGGGTGCTGAATGGGTGGGGGTTGGGTGGGGGTTGGGTGCTTCTTGGGTGCGGAGTGGGTGGGGAGTGGGTGCGGAGTGGGTGTGGAATGGTGGGGAGTGGGTGCTGAGTTGGTGGGGCTGGGTGCTGAGTGGGTGAGGAGTGGGTGCTGAGTGGATGGGGTTGGGTGCTGAATGGGTGGGGGTTGTGTGCTGCTTGGGTGTGGAGTGGGGTGCTGAGTGGGTGGGGGTGGGTGCGGAGTGGGTGGGGAGTGAGTGCTGAGTGGGTGGGAGTTGGGTGCTGCTTGGGTGGGGAGTGGGTGCGGAGTGGGTGGGGAGTGGGTGCTGAGCGGGTGGGGGGTGGGTGCAGAGTGGTTGCGGAGTGGGTGGGGAGTGGGTGCTGAGCGGGTGGGGGTGGGTGCGGAGTGGGTGCTGAGCGGGTTGGTGCGGAGTGGGTGGGGAGTGGATGCTGAGCGGGTGGGGGGTGGGTGCGGAGTGGGTGCTGAGCGAGTGGGGAGTGGGTGCGGAGTGGGGTGCGGAGTGTTTGGGGGGGTGGGTGCATAGTGGGTGGGGAGGTGGGGTGTGGAGCGGATGGGGGTTGGGGGCTGAATGGGTGGGGGTTGGGTGCTGCTTGGGTGGGGAGTGGGTGTTGAGTGGGTGGGGAGTGGGTGGGGAGTGGGTGTTGCTTGGGTGCCGAATGGGTGGGGAGTGGGTGCTGAGTTGCTGAGTTGGTGTGGAGTGGGTGGGGAGTTGGTGCTGAGTGGATGGGGCTGGGTGCTGAGTGGGTGAGGAGTGGGTGCTGAGTGGGTGGGGGGTGGGTGCTGAATGGGTGGGGGGTGGGTGGGGTGCTGCTTGGGTGCGGAGTGGGTGCTGCTTGGGTGGGGGGGTGGGGTGCTGAATGGGTGGGGGTTGGGTGCTGCTTGGGTGGGGAGTGGGTGCTGGGTGGGGGGGTGGATGCGGAGTGGGTGGGGAGTTGGGTGCTGAGTGGGTGGGAGTTGGGTGCTGAATGGGTGGGGGTTGTGTGCTGCTTGGGTGGGGAGTGGGTGTGGAGTCGGTGGGGAGTGGGTGCTGAGCGGGTGGGGGGTGGGTGCAGAGTGGTTGCGGAGTGGGTGGGGAGTGGGTGCTGAGCGGGTGGGGGGTGAGTGCGGAGTGGGTGCTGAGCGGGAGGGTGCAGAGTGGGTGCAGAGTGGATGGGGAGTGGGTGCTGAGAGGGTGGGGGGTGGGTGCGGAGTGGGTGCATAGCGAGTGGGGAGTGGGTGGGGAGTGGGTGCGGAGTGGCTGGGGGGTGGGTGCGGAGTGGGTGGGGGAGTGGGGTGTGGAGCGGATGGGGGGTTTGGGTGCTGAATGGGTTGGGGGGTTGGGGTGCTGCTTGGGTGGGGAGTGGGTGCTGAGTGGGTGGGCGTGAGTGGGGAGTGGGTGCTGAGTGGGTGGGAGTTGGGTGCTGAATGGGTTGGGGTTGGGGTGCTGCTTGGGTGGGGAGTGGGTGCGGAGTGGGTTGGGGAGTGGGTGCTGAGCGGGGTGGGGGTGGGTGCGGAATGGGTTCTTGAGCGGGAGTGGGTGCGGAGTGGGTGCGGAGTGGGTGGGGGAGTGGTGGGGAGTGGGTGCTGAGGCGGGTGGGGGTTGGCTGCGAGTGCGTGCTGAGCAAGTGGGAGTGGGTGGCTAGTGGGTGCGGAGTGGCTGGGGGGGTGGGTGCAGAATGGGTGGGGGTAGGTGCTGAGCGGGTGGGGGTGTGCGGAGTGGGGGGGGGTTGGGTGCTGAATGGGTGGGGGTTGGGTTGCGAATGGGTGGGGAGTGGGTGGGAAATGGGTGGGGAGTGGGTGGGGGGTGGGTGCGGAGTGGGGTGGAGAGTGGCTGGTGGTGTGCAGAGTGGTGTGCGGAGTGGGTGGGGAGTGGGTGGGGAGTGGGTGCGGAGTGGGTGGGGAGTGGGTGCTGAGTAGCTGAGTCGGTGCGGAATGGGTGGGGAGTGGGTGCTGAGTGGATGGGGCTGGGTGCTGAATGGGTGGGGGTTGAGTGCTGCTTGGGTGGGGAGTGGGTGCTGCTTGGGTGGGGAGTGGGTGCGGAATGGGTGTGGAGTGGTGGGGAGTGGGTGCTGAGTGGGTGGGGCTTGGTGCTGAGTGGGTGGGGAGTGGGTGGGGGTTGGGTGCTGAGTGGGTGGGGGTTGGGTGCTGCTTGGGTGGGGAGTGGGTGCGGAGAGGGTGGGGAGTGGGTGCTGAGCGGGTGGGGGCTGGGTGCGGAGTGGGTGCTGAGCGGGTGGGTGCGGAGTGGGTGGGGAGTGGGTGCTGAGCGGGTGGGGGATGGGTGCGGAGTGGGTGCTGAGCGAGTGGGGAGTGGGTGCGGAGTGGCTGGGGGGTGGGTGCGGAGTGGGTGGGGAGTGGGGTGTAGAACGGATGGGGATTAGGTGCTGAATGGGTGGGGGTTGGGTGCTGCTTGGGTGGGGAGTGTGTGCTGAGTGGGTGGGGGGTGGGTGTGGAGTGGGAGGGGGTGTGGGTGCTGAGTGGGTGGGATTTGGGTGCTG
The DNA here is from genome assembly GCF_902713615.1 of Scyliorhinus canicula. Taxonomy (NCBI): domain Eukaryota; kingdom Metazoa; phylum Chordata; class Chondrichthyes; order Carcharhiniformes; family Scyliorhinidae; genus Scyliorhinus; species Scyliorhinus canicula. The sequence continues at coordinate 74,331,769 of NC_052157.1, forward strand.
AATGGGTGGGGAGTGGGTGCTGAGCGGGTGGGGGTGGGTGCAGAGTGGTTGCGGAGTGGGTGGGAAGTGGGTGCTGAGTGGGTGGGGGTGGGTGCGGAGTGGGTGCTGAGCGGGTGGGTGCGGAGTGGGTGGGTAGTGGGTGCTGAGCGGGTGGGGGGTGGGTGCGGAGTGGGTGCTGAGCAAGTGGGGAGTGGGTGGGGAGTGGGTGCGGAGTGGCTGGGGGTGGGTGCGTAGTGGGTGCGGAGCGGGTGGTGGGTGGGTGCGGAATGGGTGGGGGTGGGTGCGGAGTGGGTGGGGAGTGGGGTGCTGAGCGGGTGGGGGGTGGGTGCGGAGTGGGTGCTGAGCGAGTGTGGAGCGGGTGGGGGGTCGGGTGCGGAGCGGTTGGGGGGCGGGTGCGGAGCAGGTGGGGGCGGGTGGGGAGCGGATGGGGAGCGGGTGCAGAGTGGTTGCGGAGTGGGTGGGGAGTGGGTGCTGAGCGGGTGGGGGGTGGGTGCGGAGTGGGGGCTGAACGGGTGGGGGTGGGTGCTGAGCAAGTGGGGAGTGGGTGGGGAGTGGGTGGGGAGTGGGTGCGGAGTGGGTGCGGAGTGGCTGGGGGGTGGGTGCGGAGTGGGTGGGGAGCAGATGGGGGTGGGTGCGGAATGGGGGGGGTGGGTGCTGAGCGGGTGGGGGGTGAGTGCGGAGTGGGTGGGGAGTGGGTGGGGAGTGGGTGGGTGTTGGGTGGGGAGTGGGTGGGGAGTTGGTGGGGGTTGGGTGGGGAGTGGGTGGGGAGTGGGTGGGGAGTGGGGTGGGGAGTGGGTGGGTGTTTGGGTGGGGAGTATGTGCTGAGTGGGTGGGGGGTGGGTGGGGAGTGGGTGGGAGTGGGTGGGGAGTGGGTGGGGAGTGGGTGGGGGTTGGGTGCTGAGTGGGTGGAGAGTGGCTGGGGGGTGGGTGCGGAGTGTGTGCGGAGTGCGTGGGGAGTGGGTGGGGATGGGTGGGAGTGGGTTCTGAGCAGGTGCGGAGTGGGTGCTGAGCGCGTGGGTTGGATGCGGAGTAGGTGCGGAGTGGGTGCGGAGTGCGTGCGGAGTGGCTGTGGGTGGGTGCCTAGTGGGTGGGCAGTGGGTGCTGAGCATGTGTGGGGTGGGTGCTGAGTGGGTGGGGTGTGGGTAGGGCTGGTTGGGGAGTGGGTGGGGAGTGGGTGCTGAGCGAGTGGAGAGTGGCTGGGGAGTGGGTGTGGAGTGGCTGGGGGGTGGGTGCGGAGTGGGTGGGGAGTGGGTGCGGAATGGATGGGGGTTGGGTGCTGAATGGGTGGGGGTTAGGTGCTGCTTGGGTGGGGAGTATGTGCTGAGTGGGTGGGGGGTGGGTGAGGAGTGGGTGGGGTGTGGGTGCTGAGTGGGTGGGACTTGGGTGCTGAATGGGTGGGGGTTTGGTGCTGCTTGGGTGTGGAGTGGGTGTGGAGTGGGTGGGGAGTGTGTGCTGACGGGTGGGGGTGGGTGCAGAGTGGTTGCGGAGTGGGTGGGGAGTGGGTGCTGAGCGGGTGGGGGGTGGGTGCGGAGTGGGGCTGAGCGGGGTGGGGGCAGAGTGGGTGGGTAGTGGGTGCTGAGCAAGTGGGGAGTGGGTGCGGAGTGGCTGGGGGGTGGGTGGGGAGTGGGTGCGGAGCAGATGGGGGTGGGTGCGGAATGGGTGGTGGTGGGTGCTGAGCGGGTGGGGGGTGAGTGCGGTGTGGGTGGGGGGTGGGTGGGGAGTGGGTGCTGAGTGGGTGGGTGTTGGGTGGGGAGTGGGTGGGGAGTGGGTGGAGAGTGGCTGGGGGGTGGGTGCGGAGTGTGTGCGGAGTGCATGGGGAGTGGGTGGGGATGGGTGGGAGTGGGTTCTGAGCGGGTGCGGAGTGGGTGCTGAGCGCGTGGGTTGGATGTGGAGTAGGTGCGGAGTGGGTGCGGAGTGGGTGCGGAGTGGGTGCAGAGTGGGTGCGGAGTGGCTGTGGGTGGGTGCCTAGTGGGTTGGCAGTGGGTGCTGAGCATGTGGGGGGTGGGTGCTGAGTGGGTGGGGTGTGGGTGGGGGTGGTTGGGGAGTGGGTGGGGAGTGGGTGCTCAGTGGGTGGAGAGTGGGTGGAGAGTGGGTGGAGGGGTGGGTGGAGGGGTGGGTGGAGGATGGATGCTGCGCGGGTGGGGTGCGGGTGTGGAGTCGGGGTTGGGGTCGGGGTGCGGAGCGGGTTGGGGGGCGGGTGCGGAGCGGTGGTGATGCGGATGGGGGGAGCGGGTGCTGAGTGGGTGGGGAGTGGGTGGGTAGTGGGTGCGGAGTGGGTGCTGAGTGGTGAAGTGAACTTCAGGAGCTGCAGCTAATCACAAAACTACACGGTGTTATGGGAGCAGTGTTTTCAGAACCCCAAAATGTATCATGGAGTTCAACCCACCTCTCCCTTTAATCTATTGTTGTTTTTGAAGCACACGGCTTGTTCTCCAGGTGTGGTATTACAATTATGGACACGTGGGTTTTTAAACACAAAACAATGTTTATTCCATGAACTCAACTTAACCTTTTAAATAAACATTGGATCACTTAACACCCCTTCCTTCAAAGATAACCCCGAAAATAATACAACACTAAATAATCCCTCAAAATGTTCCTTCAAACCTTCAAAAGACTTAACACCTTTTAACAACAGAAACACATCAGGTTAAAGACATTACGATTTGTAAAGACATTACGAATCACCCAAATGATTCAGAGATAGTCTTTCATGGCAGAGATCACAGCAGATCCAGATCACTGCAAAACCACAGACACACCCAAGCTCTTTTCCCTCAAAACTGGCTTTCTCTCCTTTCAAACAGCTCACAGCAACCAGCCGGCACTTTTCAGCTGCTCTCTCTCAAACTGAAACTAAAAGCAGAAAGTGAGCTCAGCTCCCCCACCCTCTGACATCATTTCAGTAATATGAGCCGCCTCATTTCTTAAAGATACATTGCATAAACAGCCATTTCTTAAAGGTACTCTCACATGACAACGGGTTAAACCAAAAGTGAAAAATAATAATCAAGCAAATAAATCAGTTGCTGAGGGACAGGTCAGGGCTGCAGCCCAATTAAGAGTTCTAAATACTAATGCACAGAGTGTAAGAAATAAACTAGATTAGCTACAGGCACAAATGCAAATTGAAGTTTACAATGTAGTTGCTATTACAGAGACATGGCTGCAGGATGGTCGGGACTGGAAACTAAATATACCGGTTATAAAGATTACAGGAGGGACAGGGAAGATGGAAAAGTGGGTGGAGTAGCCTTACTAATGAGAGATACTATCGCCTCAATGGTGAAAGTGGATAAAATGAGGGGAAAGCATCCAGTGGAGTCCATGGGCGAGATTCTTCGACTCTCTGCGCTGGAAATCGTGCCCAGCTGGGGGCGGAGAATAGCCGATGATGCCGGAAACCTGGCGCGACGGCGCTTCCGCGATTCAACGCACGGACCCGCCAAGAACCCGCGCAGGCCAGCGGTCGACGTGGCGCCAACGAACGGGGTCGTTGGCACAGTCCCTGTGTGCGATTCGTGGTCCCGAGTGAGTCGAACCGGTTGAACTCCCGCCGGTGTGGTTTGCATGTGGTGACCACCCGATGGGAGCTGGGACCTGCGGCCAGCGGTGGTGGTCTGCTTGGCTGGGGCGGCGGGGGGTTCTTGACATCCGGGGGGGTGCCTCAGCGGTAGCCAGGCCCAGCGATCTGGGGCCCACCGCCAAACGGTGGGCCCATCGCGATCTGGGGGGGCCCTACCTCACTCCGTGCGGGCCCCGTTGTGTTGCTCGCCATGTTGGTGGCGCCCGTGGACCGTTGTGGGGCCGCAGCGCGCAGGAACAGACCTCGCTTGCGTCTGCCGTGCGCAGTGTGCGGGCCGTACGGTCCTGGCTAGCAGGGCCGCTGAACGGCAGCCAGAGCTGAGGACGCACGCCGGGCTGCTAGCTCCCTGCAAAACGCAGAATCACCCCGGAACTTTGAGGAAAACGCCCGGAGTGATTCTCGCCCATTGTTCCGCGGGTTTATGGATTTAGTCCCGCAGAAGGGAGAATCCCGCCCAAGGTGGGTGGAACTGAGGAACACAAAAGGATCTCAAACTGTAATAGGTGTTGTGTATTTACCCCCTGCAGCAGTTCTGAGATGTTAGATTGTAATAATACAGAAATTAGGCAAGGTAGCAAAAGGGCAGAGTGGTATTTAATGAGGGATTTTAACTTACACATAGATTGGGAGAAGCAGACAAGCACCTGTCAGAAAGGGAGTGAATTTCTGCAATGTATCTGGGATAGTTCGCTGCAGCAATATATTCTAAATGCAGCAAGGGCAGCACGGTGGAACAGTAGTTAGCACGGCAGCCTCACAGTGCCAGGAACCCGGGTTCGATTCCGATGACTGTGTGCAGTTTGCACATTCTCTCTGTGTGTGCGTGGGTTTCCTCCGGGTGCTCCGGTTTCCTCTCACAGTCCAAAGGTGTGCAGGTTAGGTGGATGCCCATGCTAAATTGCCTCTTAGTGCCCAAAAGGTTTGGTTAGATGGTGTTATAGGGTTACGGGTAGGGATTGGGCATGGGTAGGGTACTCTTTCGGAGGGATGGTGCTGACATGATGAGCTGAAAGACCCCCTTCTGCACGGTAGGGATTCGATGATTCTACCCGGAGTCTGCATCAGCCCCTGAATGAGCACCCTACTTTTTTTTGAACAAACATTTTATGAAGGCATTTATGGTTTTATCACAACAACAGATACAAATACAAATATAAACATAATTCAGTGCGTAACACCCCCCCCCCCCCCCAACCAACAACCATACCCTGTCAACTTGACATGTACACACTCCCCAAGTCCCTCCTTCTCTTCTTGCTGTTCCCGCCCAAACTAAACTAAACTAAGCTAACTCCCCCTGCCCCCCCTTATTCCCTAACCCTACCCCTTATTGTATCTGCTAACAGTTTAGTTTTCCCCCGAAGAAAATCGATAAACAGCTGTCGCCTCCGGGCGAATTTAATTTTCTCAAGCCTGAGGAACCCGGCCATGTCACTAACCCATACCCCCGATTTCGGGAGCTCCAAGCCCCTCCACACTAATAAGATCCGTCTCCGGACTACCAAAGAGGCAAAGGCCAAAACATCAGCCTCTCTCACCCCAGGATTCCTGGGTCTCCTGACACTCAAAAAATCGCCACCTCCGGACTCGGTGCCACCCTCGTTTTTAGCATCGTAGACATGACATTGGCAAATCCCTGCCCGTATCCCGTAAGCTTCGGGCATGCCCAAAACATGACATGGTCTGCTTGCCCTCCCACACACCTCACACACCTGTTCTCTAGCCCAAAGAACCTGCTCCTCTAGGCCACTGTCATCTATGCCCAGTGAACCACCTTAAACTGTATCAGGCTGAGCTTGGCACATGATGAGGATGTGTTGACTTTACTCAGAGCATCCTCCCACAGACCCGCTTCTAACTCCACTCCCAGCTCATCTTCCCACTTGCGTTTTACCTCCCCTATCGGGGTTCCCTCCCACTCCGTAAGTGCTTTATAAATTTCCGAGATCTTCCCCTCCCCCATCCCTGTTCTAGAAACTACCCTATCCTGTATCCCCTGGGGCGGTAGAAGCGGAAAGGTCGAAACCTGCCTAATCCCTCACCTGCAGATAGTGAAACCCAATCCCACCTGGCAATTCGAACTCCTCCTCCAAATCCTCCAAACATGGAAAGCTCCCCTCAATAAATAGATCTTCCATCCGCTCGATCCCTGCTCTCTGCCACATCTGAAACCCCCCATCCAGCCTCCCCAGGACAAACTGGTGATTACCACAAATTGGTACCCACACCGATGCTCCCTCCACTCCCATCTACATCCTCCACTGCCCCCAAAGTCTCAGAGCCCCCAGTACCACTGGGCTTGTAGAGTACTGAGCTGGCGTGAATGGCAGAGGTGACATTACCAGTGCTCCTAAACTTGTGCTCCTACATGATGCCGCCTGTACCCACACCCACACCGACCCTTCCCCCACTACCCACTTCCTGATCATGGCTATGTTTGCCACCCAGTAATAATTCCTAAAGTTCAGCAGCGCTAATACTCCATCCGGTTGGCTCCGCTCCAGCACCACTTTCCTTACTCGCGGGATTTTACCGGCCCGCACAAACCCAGAGATCATCCTATTCACCCGCTTTAAAAAGGCCTTTGGTATAAAAATAAGGAGACACTGGAAAACAAACAAAAATCTTGGGAGAACCGTCATCTTTACGATCTGACCCTCCCCACCAGCGACAACGGGAGCATGTCCCACCTCTGAAAATCCTCCTACATTTGCTGAATTAACCGGGCCAGATTTAATTTATGTAGCTGCTCCCATCCCCATGCCACTTGAATTCACAATTATCGAAAACTCCCTCCCACCAGTTTAAATGGCAACTCCCCAAGTCTCCTCTCCTCCCCCCTCTCCTGGATCACAAAAACCTCACTCTTACCCATGTTCAATTTTTACCCTGAGAAGCAGCCATATTCCCCTAGGATCCGCATAATCTCTCCCATCTCCCTTAGCGGGTCAGAAATATACAGGAGTAGGTCATCTGCATACAACAAGACCCTGTGCTCCTCCCCCCTGTAGTGTGAAGCACAGTAAGATAACACGGGCTGCAACTGGATGCAGCTTTACCTGAGCGATACTCCATATCTTGAAGTTAGATCAATATGTTTTATTGAACCTGTCACACAGTTAGCTCAATCCTCTGTGAGTTTGACTCTCTGCTAACCTAGTGTGATTAATCTGTCTGACTGAACCAGACTAGTTCTTAGCCATGTGCTGTAGGAATTATATGATATGTACACCCTGACTCACACTGTAGATGTCACCAGTGGGAAGAGGCGGAGTGTGAGTGCCTCGTGCCTTTTATAGTGGGAAACCACCCCCAAGTGTTTTGCTTGCTGATTGGTTATGTTCTGTTCTCTGTATTCATTAGCTGCCTGCTTGTATATCATTATGTGCATGTCTGCATATCATGACACCCCCCCCCCCCCACCCCTGGACTAGCCCCTTCCAGTCCTTTGACGCTCTCAGCACCATTGCCAATAGCTCTATAGCCAGGGCAAACAACAGTGGAGAGAGTGGGCATCACTGCCTCCGTCCCCCGGCTTCAGCCTAAAATAATCCAAGCTCACTCGGTTCGTCCGCACGCCTCGCCAGCGGTGCCTGGTATCAGCAACCGGACCCCAGTCCACAAAGCCCTGCCCAAACCCAAACTGCCCCAGACCTCCCACAAATACTTCCACTCCACCCGGTCGAAGGCCTTTTCGGCGTCCATAGCGCCACTACATCCACCTCCTTACCCTCGGAGGGCATCATGATGACATTCAGAACCTTCTAACGTTGGCCGTTAACTGCCTACATTTGACAATTACGTCTGGTCTTCCCCTATCACCCCCGGCACACAATCCTCATCCTCGAGGGTCAAAACTTTGGCCAGCAATTGTCGTCAACATTTGTAGGGAGATTGGTCTGTAGGACCCGCATTATTCTGGATCCTTCTCCCGCTTCAGCATCAATGAGATCGAAGCCTTTGACGTTGTTGGGGGATGACACCTCGCTCCTAGCCTCATTGAATGCCCTCGACCTGCAGCGGGCCCAGCAGCCCAGAAAACCTCATAAAATTTCACTGAGTAGCCAGGCTGGTCCCGGGTCCATGCCCGATTGCATGGCCTCCAATCCCTCCTCCTACTTCCACTATCCCCGATCGGGGCTCCCAGCCCCTCCACTAACCCTTATTCCCCCTTCCAAACCTCCTCCCAGCCCCTCCACTAAACCTTATTCCACCTTCCGAAACGCCTCCCGCCCCTCCACTAACCCTTATTCCACCTTCCGAACTCCAAACCCTCCAAGAACTGCCTCATCCCCTCCACCCCAGCTGGGGCTCCGACTCATACAATCAACTGTACAATTTCTTAAACACCCCATTCACCCCCATTGGGTCTAGACCGTGTTCCCCATTCTGTCCTTCACCCTTCCTATCTCCCTGGCCGCCTCCCTTTTCCTTAGCTGATGTGGCAGCATCCTACTGGCCTTCTCCCCATACTCATACACCACCTCTCTCGCCTTCCTCAACTGCCCCACCGCCTTTCCTGTGGATAGCAGCCCAAACTCCATCTGCAGCTTCTGTCGCTCCTTCAACAACCCCGCCTCCAGGGCTTCAGAATACCTTCTATCCATCTGGAGTATCTCCCTAACCAACCTATCCATCTCTGCCCGCTCCACCTTCTCCCTAAGAGCCCGTATAGAAATTAGCTCCCCCTAACCACCGCCTTCAGCACTTCCCACACCGTTGCTGCCAAAACTTCCCTCATATCATTTATCTCCAAATAATTCTGGATGGCTTCCCCTACCCATCCACACATCTCCTCATCCGCTAACAGTCCGATATCCAATCTCCATTGCGGGTGCTGACCCCCCTCCTTACTCACCCGTAGATCCATCCAGTGTGGGGCATGATCCAACACAATCACCGAATACTCGGCATCCACCACCCCCACCAGCAAAGCCTTGTTCAAAACAGAAAATCAATCCGGGAGTGCACTTTGTGAACCTGGGAGAAAATAGAAAAGCCCCCATCTGTTCCATAAACCCCTTTAGCTCCTTCGCCGGGGCTGGCAGCCTACCTGTCCTTGAACTTGACCGATCTAACCTCGGTTTAATGACCGTATTAAAGTCCCCTCCCATGGTCAACCTGTGTGAGTCCAGCTCCGGGATCTTCCCCAACACCCGCCTCAAAAACTCCGCGTCATCCCATTTCTGGATGGCCACCCTCACCCGCCCGCACACTTCCTCATCTGCTAACAGTCCTACATCCAATCTCCATTGCGGGTGCTGCCCCCCCCCCCCTCCTTTCTCACCTGTAAATCCACCCAGAGTGGGGCATGGTCCGACACAACAATCGCTGAATACCCAGCATCGACCACCCCCACCAGCAAGGCCCGATTCAAAACAGAAATACAATCCGGAGTACACATTGTGTACATGGGAGAAAAAAGAAAACTCCTTCGCTCTTGGTTGTCCGAACCTCCACGGATCTACACGCATCTGGTTCCATGAACCCCTTTAGTTCCTTCGCCGTGGCTGGCACCCTCCTTGTCCCGGAACACGACCGATCCAGCCTAGGATCCAAAACAGTGTTAAAGTCCCCCCCCCGCCATGATCAGTCTATGTGAGTTCAGGTCCGGAATCTTCCACAACACCCACCTCATAAACACCACGTCGTCCCAATTTGGTGCATAGATATTCACTAATACCACCGGCTTCCCACTCACCATAACAAATCTTCGTAAGACTATTGCCCTCAGCGGCTCATTCTTCAGCCTCTTCTTCATAAGTGCTCTGTGCGCCCCGTCCACCTCCTAGGGCCAAGTAAACGCACCTTCCCCAGCATCTTCTCGAACATACGCGCCACATATGCCCCTGCATCTGATCCCTCGCTGCCCTCTGGGAGGCCAAATATCCTCAGGTTTCTGCCTGTTCTCCAGATCCTCCACTTTCTCTTGCAGCCTTTTTTGGTGGTCCTTCATCACCCCCATCTCCACCGCCATCATGGTTAGCCAGTCAGCCAATGCTCTATTCATGCCAGGATCTTACCTTTAACACCATGGGCTCTTAACTTATTTAACAGTCTTCTATGCGGCAAAGGCCTTCTGGAATTCTAAATAAATCACGTCCACTTGTTCTCCTTTGTCTAACTTCCTTTTTACCTCCTCAAAGAACTCTAAAAGATTTGTTAGACATGACCTTCCCTTGACGAAGCCGTGCGGACTCAGCTCTGTTTCATCATGCACTTGCAAGCACTCTGCGATCTCATCTTTAATAATGGACTCTAAATTCTTACCAATAACTGAAGTCAGGGAACTGGCCTATCATTTTCCATCTTCTGACTCCCTCCCTTCTTAAACAGCGGTGTTACATTAACCACTTTCCTGTCCTCTGGGACCCTCCCTGCATCAGTGATTCCTGAAAGATCACCACCAATGCCTCCACAATCTCCTCAGCTATCTCTTATAGAATCCTGGGGTGACCTTTCAGTTTCCCCAGAAACTTCTCCTTAGTGATGGCCACATCTCTCACCTCTGCCCCCTGGTTCTCCTGGAGCTCTGGTATCCCACTGGTGTCTTCCACCATGAAGACTGATGCAAAGTAACTATTCAGTTCCTCTGCCATTTCTTTGTTTTCTATTATTACTTTTCCAGCCAGATTTTCCAGTGGTCCGATGTCTATTTTTGCCTCTCTCTTACCTTTTATATATTGAAAATAAATCTTCCCATCTTCTTTTCTACTACTAGCTAGCTTACACTCATATTTCATATTCTCCATCTTATTGCTTTTTTAGTTGTCCTCTGGTTGCTTTTAAAGGCTTCCCAATCCTCTGGCTTCCCACTAATCCTCGCCACTTTGTATGCTTTTTTTTAGCTGTCCTTGACTTCCCTCGTTAGCCGTGGATGCCTTGTCCTCTCCTGAGCATGTTTCCTCCTCCTTGGGATGAATTTCTGTTGTGTCTCCTGAGTAACCCACCAAAACCTCCTGCCATTGCTGTTCCACTGTCTTCCCTGCTGGGCTCCTTTTCCAGTCAACTCTGGCCAGTTCCTCCCTCATATCTTTATAGTTACCCTTATTTAATTGTAATACTGTTACATCTCATTCCAGCTTCTCCCTCTCAAACTGCAGGGTAAATTCTATCATATTGTGGTCACTGCTCCCTAAGGGTTCCTTCATCTTAAGTTCCCTAATCAAGTCTGCCTCATTACACATCACCAAATCCAGAATTGCCTGTTCCCTAGTAGGCTCTGTCACAAGCTGCTCCCAAAAACCATCTCTTAGATATTCCACAAATTCCTTTTGTTGGGATCAACTACCAACCTGATTTTCCCAGTCCACCTGCATATTGAAGAACCCCATGATTATTGTAATATTGCCTTTTTTACAGGCCATTTCTATCTCCTGCTTTATTTTCTGCCCCACATCCTGACTACTGCTAGGTGGCCTGTACATAACTCCCCTCAGGGTCTCATTACCTTTGCGATTCCTCAACTCTACCCACAGAGATTCTATGCCTTCTGATCCTATATCGCTCCTTGCTATCGATTTAACTTCATTCCTTACTGACAATGCAACCCACCCCCTTTGCTCATCTGTCTGTCCTTTCAATAGGACATATATCCTTGTATATTTAGATCCCAGCCCTGATCCCCTTGCAGCTACATCTCTGTGATGCCCACAACATTGTAACGACCAATTTCAATATGCGCAACCAGCTTATTTACCTTGTTCCGTATACTGCGCGCATTTAGGTACAACACCCTCAGTCCTGCATTGACCACCTCCCTTCTCACACTTTTCACCTTTTTTGCTTTGCCTGAGGGTGATGTTGTTCTCTTATTTTTGTTTTCTATTTCCCCTTCAGTTATGCCACTTTCTAAGCTAATGCTCTGGTTCCCCCACCCATCCTGCCATAATAGTTTAAATCCTCCCCAGTGAACTGAGCAAACCTCCCAGCCAGGATATTGGTGCCCCTCGAGTAACCCGTCCTTCTTGTACAGGTCCCACCTGCCCCGGAAGAAAGCCCAATGGTCCAGTTTTTTTCCAGTTATGGAGCAATTTAGCGTGGCCAATCCTCTTAACCTGCACATCTTTGGGTTGTGGGGTTGAAACCCACGCACACGGGGAGAATGTGCAAATTCCTCACAGACAGTGACCTGGGGCTGGGATTGAACCCGGGTCCTCAGCGCTGTAGGCAGCAGTGCTAACCACTGCACCACCATGCCGCCACAGGCAATATTAGATTTAGTTATGAGTAATGAGCCAAGTTTGATTAGCAGCCTAACTGTGTTTGAACATTTATCAAATAATGATCACAACATGATTGAATTCAATGTAGCGTTTGAAAGTGAATAGCTCGATTTAGATATTAGAATTTCAGATTGGGTAAGGCTGACTTTAACGGGATGAGACAGAGACTGTTCATGGTAAAGTGGGAAGATCTGTGAATGGGTCAAACGACTGAAGATCAGTGGGGAATATTTAAAGAAACATTTCTTGAGATACAGATACAGTATATACCTCTGACAGGAAAAGGCTCCACTTCACATAAAAAAAGTCAATGACAACTAAAGAGGTTAGGGACAGTATAAAACTAAAAGAAAGGGCTTACAGAAATGCAAAACATTGCACAGATCTGACCAATGGGATAGATATAAAGACCAGCAAATGGTCACAAAGCAGCTTATTAGCTGAAAATGAAGATATTGTCAGTGATAATGGGGAAATGGCAGACATGTTGAACAATCACTTTGCCTCAGTATTTACAGTTGAAAAGGAGGATATGCAGCACAGTGACATAATGGTTAGCATTGCTGCCTCACAGCGCTGAGGTCCCAGTTCGATCCCGGCTCTCGGTCACTATCCGTGTGCAATTTGCACATTCCCCCCCGTGTTTGCGTGGATTTCGCCCCCAAGCCAAAGGTGTGCAGGGTAGGTGGATTGGCCACGCTAAATTGCCCCTTAATTGGAAAAAATGAACTGGGTACACTAAATTTATAAAAAAGGAGGATAACTTGCCGGAAGTCCCGAAAACATTAATAGTTGATAGAGGACAGGGACTTAATACAATTAATGTAAGTAAATCATCGGTAATTAGGAAATTAATAGAACTAAAGACTGACAAATCCCCAGGACCTGATGTTACATCTGACGGTGTTAAAGAGGAGCACATTGTAGGTACCCTCACTATATTCTTCCAGAGTTCCCGAGATTCAGTAGTCCCTCTGGATTGTGAAATTGCACATGTCACTCCACTTTTTAAGAAGGGTGAAATGGAGAAACCAGGGAATTACAGACTGGTTAGCCTAACATCCGTGATGGGGAAATTGCTGGATTCTATACTCAGGAATGGGGTAACTGAACACCTTGAAAAGCTTTGGTCGATCAGGAAGAGCCAGCATGGGTTTGTGAAGGGAAGGTCAAGCCTGACTAATTGTATTGAATTTTTGAAGGGGTGGCTAAGGTCCTGGATAGGGGAATGTCTATGCATGTTATTTATATGAACTTCAGAAGGCATTTTATAAAGTCCCACATAAGAGGCTGTTAACTAGGGTGGAAGCCCACAGAGTTGAGGGCAAGTTACTGACATGGTCAGGAAATTGGTTTGAGTGGCAGGCAACAGAGAGTGGGGATAATGGGCAGCACGGTAGCATGGTGGTTAGCATAAATGCTTCACAGCTCCAGGGTCCCAGGTTCGGTTCCCGGCTGGTCACTGTCTGTGCGGAGTCTGCACGTCCTCCCCGTGTGTGCGTGGGTTTCCTCTGGGTGCTCTGGTTTCCTCCCACAGTCCAAAGATGTGCGAGTTAGGTGGATTGGCCATGCTAAATTGCCCGTAGTGTCCTAAAAAAAAAAGTAAGGTTAAGGGGGGGGGGTTGTTGGGTTACGGGTATAGGGTGGATATGTGGGTTTGAGTAGGGTGATCATTGCTCGGCACAACATCGAGGGCCGAAGGGCCTGTTCTGTGCTGTACTGTTCTATGTTCTATGTTCTACTCTAATTGGCAGGAGGTGACTAGTGATGTATCACAGGGATCTGTGTTGGGGCCTCAGTTATTCTGATTATTCATTTATGGCTTTGATGAAGGCATAGAAAGTCATATATCCAAATTTGCTGATGATGCAAAGTTAGGTGGCATTGTAGACAGCCTTAGATGGTAGCTTAAAATTGTAAGGAGATATTGACAGACCAGGTGAATGGACAAAATTGTGGTCAATGGAATTCAGTGTCAGCAAGCGTGAGGTTATCCATTTTGGACCAAAAATGGATAAAGCAGAGTACTCTGTAAGTGGAAAGAGGTTACGTAAAGTGAATGGCCACAGAGACTTTGGGGTTGAGGTGTATGGATCCTTAAAATGTCACAAACAAGTGCAGAACATAATCAAAAAAGCAAATGGAATGCTCGCCTTTATATCTAGAGGATTGGAATATAAAGACACAGGGGTAATTCTGCAGCTGTACAAAACCCTGGTTGCTCCCCAATTGGAATGCTGTGAGCAGTTCTTTTTTTAAAATATTTTTATTCAATGCTTTTTACATATACAAAATATCAGAAGAACAACACATCGATCTAAACAAACAATCACAAATCCCCAAACTCCCCTGATACTAATACCCCACCACTTCCCCATTTTAACTCACTTACCGCCCCTCCCCCTGTCCCTTGCTGACTCCTCAATCCACTTTGAAGAAATCAATGAACGGTTTCCCCCTCTGGGTGAACCCCTCTACTGACCCCTGCAAAGCGAACTTGACTGTCTCCAACCGCAGGAATTCTGCCAGGTCACTCACCCATACCCCTGCCTTCTGCGGCTCCGAATCCCGGCAAAACAACAAAATCCGTCTCCAGGCTCTCAGGGCCAACACATCGACCCCTGCCCCCACTGGGTTCCAGCATACCAAATATTACCACCTCGGCGCCACCCCCACACCCAGAACCTTGGACATTTGAGAACCCCTAGCAGAACCCCTTCAGCCTTGAACACGCCCAGAACCTCGCGTCCAACCCCACCAGCACAAACCTAGGATTGTCGCATATCAGCGCCCACAATGACATGCCCTCCAGCCCAAAATGTTGCCTGAACTGACCCCACACCGTTAGTGCTGACTCCACCACTGGGCTCATGGAGCACCTGGCTGGCAAGAATGAAAGAGGTGCCAACCAGAGAGCCCTCAAACTGGTTCTGCTATGCGATGCCACCTTCACCCGCACCCAGACTGACCTCTCCTCCACAGCCCATTTCCTCACTATCGCAACAGTAATTTATCAAATTCAGCAATGCCATCATCCCTCTCCCCCTACCCCACAACCTTCAACCCCACTCCAAAAACATCTGCCTCAGCCACAGGGTCTTCACACCCACACAAATCCCATTAACCTTCCTTTTTTTAAAGAAATTTAGAGTACCCGATTATTTTTCTTTCCAAATTAATGGGCAATTTAGCATGGCCAATCCACCTACCCTGCACATCTTTGGGTTGTGGGGGTGATACCCACGCAGACATGGGGAGAATGTGCAAACTCTACATGGAGAATACCCATTGTCATTCCTAAAGAAAGGGACTTTGGGACAAAGATAGGGATGGTCTGGAACACAAACAGAAATCTGGGCTGCACTGTTATTTTAACTATCTGCAAGCGCCCAGCCAGCGATTGTCGCAACATATCCTCCCTCTTAATATCCACATTTATTCCCTCTACCAATCGTGCCAAGTTGAATCTGTGTATCCGGGCCCAGCTCCAATAACCTGGATTCCTAAATACCTAAAGCTCGTCCCACCACCCTGAACGGCAACTCCCCTAGCATTGATCGGGAACACCTCACTCTTCCCTATGTTCAATTTGTACCCCGAAAACCGGCCAAATTCCCTCAAAATCTCAATAACCCCTCCACTGCTGCCCATCAGGTCCAAGAAATATAACAAATCATCCGTGTATAGCAAAATCCTATCCTCCTCTCCCACCCCCACCCCCCACCCCCCACTCAATCCCCTTCCAATCCATCGATGCTCTAAGCACCATTGCCAACGCCTCTATCACCAAGGTAAAAAGCAATGGGGAGAGCGGGCAGTCCTGTCTCGTCCCACGTTGTAACCCAGAGTATCCAGAACTCATCCGGTTCATCCGGACACTCGCCATCGGTGCCCTGTGCAACAGCTGGAACCAACCCACGAACCCCGGCCTGAACCCGAACCATCCCAGCACCTCCAGCAAGTATGCCCAATTCACCCGATCAAAAGCCTTTGCTGCATCCATTGGCACCACTACTTCTACCTCCTGTCCCTCCGAAGGCATCATAAATACATTAAGCAACCTGAGCACATACACCGACAACTGCTTTCCCTTCACATATCCTGTCTGATCCTCCCCTCAATTCACAGTCCTCAATTTGTGAAGCTAACACCTTCACCAACAGCTTAGCATCAACATTCAACAACGATATTGGGTGGTATGACCCACACTGCTCTGGGTCCTTATCCTAATTTAAAATCAGGGAAATGGAAGCCTACAACAATGTTGGGAGGAGATCCCCCCTCCCTCGCCTTGTTCTGCGTCCTCACCAGCAGTGGCCCCAGCTCTGCGCCAAACCTTTTATAAAACTCTACTGGGAACCCATCCGGTGCCAGGACCCTGCCTGCATCTCACCATGCCATCCATCACCTCCCTCAGCCCAATCGGTGCTCCCAGGCCCTGAACCCTAACCCATCCACCTTGGGGAACTCCAATCCATCCAGGATCCGCTTCATCCCCTCTTCCCCCATGGGGGAACTGACTCATAGTGCCTCCTATAGATGGTCTTGAATGCGCCCAAATTAAAATAAATGCTCCCCAACTACCGCCTTGAGTGCCCACAGCGTGGCAGCTGTAACCTACCCTGGGGCATTCAATTGCACATGGCCCCGAATGGCAGCCCTCACCTGCTCGCACAACACCTCATCTACCAAAGCTGCACATCTAACCTCCATTGCAGCTGTTCCACCCGCTCAACCACCCGCAAATCCAACTAATGCGGCGCGTGGTCAGAAACCACAATGGCTGAATACTCCGAGTCGGCCACCCCCAGCAGAGCACCGTGTTCATCACAGAAAAATCGATCCTAGAGTGCATCTGGTGCACATGGGAGAAGTATGAAAACTCAGTCGCCCTCGGCCTACCAAAACACGGGTGCCCCCATCATGCGCTCTATGAACCCCCTCAACTCTCTCGCCACTGCCGACACTCTGAGTGACTTAGGACTCAACCGGTCTAAACTTGGTCCAGGACCGTATTGAAACCCCCCCATAATCAGCCGTGCATGTCCAGGTCCGGGATCTTCCCTAACACCCTCCTCATAAAACCCATGTCGTCCCAGTTCAGGGCATAACACCAGGACCAATGACATTCCCCTGCAGTTTTCCCACTGACCATCACATACCTACCCCCCCAAATTGGCCACAATGTTCCCCGCCTCAAAAGCCGCCCTCTTATTGACCAACACTGCCACCCCCTTGTCTTCGTATCCAACCCTAATGGAATACCTGCTCATTCTTCCTCAGCCTCGTCTGTTCCCTCAGCTTCAAGTGTGTCTCCTGCAAGAACACAACGTCCGCCTTCAGACTCCTCGGATACACGAAAACACTCGACCGTTTAACTGGCCCATTCAACTCACGCATGTTCCACATGACCAGCTTGGTCAGGTTGCTCCCTGCCCTCCTCCCCTGCCGATCAGCCATATCCCTTTTCGAAGCCAGCCTCCCGGCCCGCATCACGCACCCCTCCAGGCCTGCCCTCGAATGTCCGCCGCCATCTCTCCCTTCCCAACTGCGCCTCACCAACCACACCCATGTCAGCAACCCCCCCCCTCCCCCCACCACCACCACCACCACCAAACAAAGAAACAACCACATCACACACCCCCCAGCCCACACCTTCATCCTGGCAACCCCCACTTCACTCCTGTTAACTAGCCCACCCAGTGAGTATGGTGGCCCACGCCAAGGCCTCTGAATTCCCCTCACCACTCCAGTTCACCCCTCCTCCTCCCCCAATCATCCCAACTACCAATAAAGAGAAACAAAAGGCACACTCACCATCACCGTTCCCCTGTCAAAACCCCACCACAAATTGCCCACACCATGTGCTCCTCTCCAAAGTTCAATGTTCTCACACTTCTCCCAGTCCATGGTCCCTCATAAAGTCCACCGCCTCCTCTGGCGAGTCAATATAAAAATTCTTCTTTTGGTGTGTCACCCACAAGTGGGCAGGGTACAAAACCCTGAACTTCACCCCATCTTAAAGAGGGGTGTAGCCGGCCTTCCACTTCACCAGTTCCGTACCCAGGTCCCGGTTAAATCCGTAGCTCACTCCCCTCTCAGGTACATTTCTTGTTTGCCTCGCCCACCTCAGAATTCTTTCCTTGTCCAAAAATCGATGCAGCCTGACTCCCACCATCCTTGGCGGCTCCCCCAGCTGTTGCCTCGTCCTCAGTGCCTTGGATTCCCGATCCACCTAGATGGACCAGTCGAATGCCCCCCCCCCCCCAACCATCAGCCTCTCCAGCATGCTCACCACACACTTGGCGGTCTCGGCTGCCTCAATGCCCTCAGACTTCCCAACAATCCTCAAATTCTGCCTCCTGGAGCCGTTCTTGAGGTCCTCCAATTTCTCTCTCAGCCTCTTCTGGCTGCTCATGGGCGGCACGGTGGCACTGTGGTTAGCAATGTTACTTCATAGTGCCAGGGTCCCAGTTTCGATTCCCCACTGGGCCACTGTCTGTGTGGAGTCTGCACATTCTCCCCGTGTTTGCGTGAGTTTCTCTGGGTGCTCCGGTTTTTCCTCTTATGTCAGCCATGAAAGACGTGCTGTTAGGTCATTTCGACATTCTCAATTCTCCTTCAGTGTACTCGAAGAGGCACCGGAATGTGGTGGCGAGGGGATTTTCATAGTAACTTTATTGCAGTGTTAATGTGAGCCTACTTGTGACAATAAAGATTAATGTTATTATTATCACCATCCCCCAGCTCCATCTCCATGAGGTCAACCGCTCCTCATGCTCCACCACCCGACTCTTCCACCTTCCAGATCGCCAAGCCCTGAGCTCCACTCCTCTGCTCCTCTCACTCAATCGCCGCCCTAAGCTACTCCAGTACCTTGGTCAAAGCCTCCTTCCTCTTCTGCTGGAATTTGTTATTTAAAAACTTCACCAGCAGCTCTGTCGACCACTGGCGGGCACTGGTGGGCAGTGCTACCCCCTTGCCCTCCACTACCTTCACCTGTATCGCACCACAAAAACTTTCCTGATCCAGCTGCTCTCCCTTTCTCGTGGCTCTTCTGATCCGCTGATCCATACACCAACCCCACCAGTGGAGTATTACCTTCCCTGGAAACTCATACGCCTTGTTCCCTCAAATACCATTTGGGTGGGGAAGGACAGACAAAATCCACCTTGAGCAGGATGTGCGACCAGTCACTGCCCAAAGTCCTGTGAGCAGTTCTGGGTACCACACCTGAGGAAGGATATTTTGATCTTGGAGGGAGTGCAACATAGATTTTTAAAAATTATACCTGGATTACAGGGGTTGTGTTACGAGGAGAGATTACTCAAATTAGATCTGTTTTCGCTAGAATTTAGAAGGTTACGGGGTGATCTGATCAAAGTCTTCAAGATATTAACAGGAGAAGACAGGGTAGATTAAGATAAATTATTTCCACTCGTTGGAGATTCTAAAACTAGGGAACATAGTCTAAAACATTAGGGCCAGACCGTTCAGGAGAGATGTGAGGAAACATTTTTTCACTCAAAGGTTTGGAACTCTCCCACAAACAGCAGTTGAAGTTTGGAGTATTTGTTCATATTAAATCTGAGACAGATAGATTTTGTTAAGCAAAGATATTGAGGGGATATGGGATAGAGGCGGGCGTATGGGTTTTAGGTCACAGATCGGCCATGATCACATCATGTGATAGACTGGCTAGAGGTGCTGAATGGCCTACTCCTGTTCCTTGGTTTCTAAAAGGGGCTCACTTACCTTCATCTCCACAGCCCTCCGTGCTAGATCCCGGGAGCAAGGCCTGAAGGTCGGGCCTGAAAGGATCGGTTGTATTCCAGGGAATTGGAATCTGACTCAACTGTCTGATCATTGGAGAGGATACAGCCCTCACCTGGTGTCTCTCCCGGGACAGTCAAGAGAAGCTGAGGGGGTTACAGATGCACGGGAGGAGTTCATTCAGCCCCTCTGGTCTGTTCCTCCCCAAATCACCCCCCCTCCAGCATGTCATCTAAATGGGGGAGAGATAGCAGAACTCAGAAGTATCCTGGTACATGATTCACAAAGAATTAATCTGCAGGTACAGCAAGTGATGAGGAAGGCAAATGAAATGTTGTTGTTTATTGTAAGGGAGAATGGAATACAAAAGTAGGGGTCTTTTGCCGTAGTTGTACAAGGCATTGGTGAGACCACATCTCGAACCTGGTAGTTTCAGTCTCCTTATTTAGGAAAGGGCATAATTGCATTCAAAGCCGTTCAGAGAAGGTTCACTCAGCTGATAACTCAGGTGAAGAGGGTATCCTCCGAGGAAAGGTTGGACAGGCTGGACCTTTATCCATTGGGATTGAGAAAGAGTGAGAGGCGATCTTATTGAAATACATTAGATCCTGAGAGGGACTGGACAGGGTGGAGGCTGAAAAGATATTTCCCCTTGTGGGAGAGAGGGAGTACCACAACTTAAGAATAAGAACTCTCACCTATTTAAGACAGAGTTGAAGACAATCACTTTCCTCTGAGAACGCCATGAGTCTTTGGCACCCTCCTCCCGAGAGGGACTGGGTCATGGAATATCATAAAGGCAGAGGTAGATAGATTCTTGGTTGGTGGGGAAGTGATAGGTTAGGGGGTGTGCAGGGCATTGGCGAGAATGAGGCGTCCAAGCCACAATCAGACCGAGCGTGATCTTATCGAAGCCCTCCTACCCGGCTTACTGACTCTTCCAACTTCTTCCATGAGGCAGGAGATACAAAAGTCTGAGAACACGCACAAACAGACTCAAAAACAGCTTCTTCCCTGCTGTTACCAGACTCCTAAACGATCCTCTAATGAGGATTGATCTCATTAACACTACGCCCCTGTATGCTTCACCCGATGCCGGTGTTATGTAGTTACATTGTGTACTTTGTGTTGCCCTGTTATGTATTTTCTTTTATTTTCTATTCTTTTCGTGTACTTAATGATCTGTTGAGCTGCTCGCAGAAAAATACTTTTCACTGTACCTTGGTACACGTGACAATAAACAAATCCAATCCAATCCAAATCCGAATGGCGGAGCTGACTCGATTCGCTGAATGGTCGTCTCATGCCCCTAATTTGCAGATACCACTTTTTGTATTTAGGATTGTTTCCCAATTTCATTCCTATCAGGTCCGGTTCTCATTTTTAGGCTCTGCGGCATAGTCCTGAAGTCTCCAGCTAGCAGAGATAGTTGCTCATTAGCAACCCCTGTCTTCTATACATTGTCAAATCAGCCCTTGAACAGTTTTGGTCCCCTCATCTAAGAAAAGATACATTGGCATAGGAGGCAATCCGGAGAGGTTTTGTTTGCTTGATGCTGGATATGGAGGGATTTCCTTCTGGGGAGAGGTTAAATAGGTCGGGTCTGCACTAAATGGAGTTTAGAAGAATGAGAGGCGACCTTATTGAGACATATCGGATTTTCAGGGGGCTCGACTTGCCCTGTGTTTTGCATGATATCCTCCCCCTTGGCCCCCGAACCCCCTTCCTCCCAGTTTCCTGGCACCCCCTCCCACACCCCCTCCACCCCGCTTATTCCCTCACCCCACCTTCCATTGCTTGTCTTGTTTCTGCCCCCATCCCCCATTACTTATTGGTGCTGATCATGAGCAGGTTTTGGAACAGGCTGTTGAATAGCCACCACACCTTGTGGAAGGCTTCCTCTGAACCGCAGATAGCGGATTTTCTCTTCTTTCTACGAAACTCTGCTAGTCTGCAGCCTTGGGTGGTGCTGCCAATCACCAGCCGAGCAGGGGTCTTTGGCGGGCGATCAGAGAGGCAAAGGGTAGGATGTCTGCCTCTTCCCCCAGAAAGAGCTCTGGCTGTTCCAATTCCCCGATGACTGCCTGATGACTGCCACAAGTGGGCATTACTCCACCCTCACCCCCCACAACCATGGACAAGGCCTCGAAGAAGGTTGCCCAAAAATTAATAAGCATGCATTCAAGAATAATCTATGTGTGGCAGCATGGTAGCACAGTGGTTAGCACTGTGGCTTCACAGCGCTAGGGTACCAGGTTCAAATCCTGACTGGGTCGCTGTCTGTGCAGAGTCTGCACGTTCTTCCCGTGTCTGCATGGGTTTCTTCTGGGTGCTCCGGTTTCCTCCCACTAGTCCCGAAAGATGTGCTGTTAGGTGACTTGGACAATCTGAATTATCCCTCGGTGTACCCGAACAGGCGACAGAGTGTGGCGACGAGGGGCTTTTCACAGTAACTTCATTGAAGTGTTAATGTAAGCCTCCTTGCGACAATAAAGATTATTGTTAGGTACAGGTGTGGGGGGTGAATCTGTGGTTTTTGCAAATGGGGGGCCATGATGGGTTTTGCGGTCAGACTGAAGTGATGCCATAGTTCCTCAGCGTGGCCACTGTTCAGCGTTTTATGAATTTGGCTTGGGGGGATGGGAGTGTGGCCGTGACCAGCACTCTGAGGGATGCCTCTGTACAGGAACTCTCCTCCATCTTAACCCATTTAGCCTCCGATTCCTTACCCATCGCATACACTTTCTGCGGTGGCAGCCATTGGTAGAATTAGAGTTTCAGGAAGGCCAAGCCACCCATGATTCTCCTTCTTTGTAGGACTTTCTCCTGATCCTCAGGCTTCCCCTCCCCCACACAAAAAGAGAACATAGAACATTACAGTGCAGTGTAGGTCCTTTGGCCCTCGATGTTGCACCGACCTGTGAAACCCCTCTAAAGCCCATCTATGCTATTCCCTTATCGTCCATATGTTTATCCAATGACCATTTAAATGCCCTTAATGTTGGCAAGTCTACTACTATTGCAGGCAGGGCATTCCACGCCCTTACTACTCTCTGAGTAAAGAACCTACCTCTGACATCTGTCCTATATCTATCACCCCTCAATTTAAAGCTATGTCCCCTCGTGCTAGACATCACCATCCGAGGAAAAAGGATCTCACTGTCCACCGTATCTAATCCCCTGATCACCTTGTATACCTCAATTAAATCACCTCTTAACCTTCTTCTCTCTAACAAAAACAGCCTCAAGTCCCTCAGCCTTCTCTCATAAGATCTTCCCTCCATACCAGGCAACATCCTGGTAAGTCTCCTCTGCATCCTTTCCAATGCTTCCACATCCTTCCTATAATGCGGCGATCAGAATTGCACGCAATACTTCAAATGCGGCCGCACCAGAGTTTTGTACAGCTGCAACATTACCTCATGGATCCGAAACTCAATCCCTCGACCAATAAAGGCTAACACACCGTACGCCTTCTTAGCAGCCCTATCAACCTGGGTGGCATCTTTCAGGGATCTATGTACATGGACACCAAAATCTCTCTGCTCATCCACACTACCAAGAATCTTATCATTAGCCCAGTACTCTGTCTTCTTGTTATTCCTTCCAAAATTAATCACCTCACACTTTTCTGCATTAAACTCCATTTGCCACCTCTCAGCCCAGCTCTGCAGCTTATCTATGTCCCTCTGTAACTTGTAACATCCTTCCGCACTGTCCACAACTCCACCGACTTTACTGTCATCTGCAAATTTACTCACCCATCCTTCTATGCCCTCTAGGTCATTTATAAAAATGACAAAGAGCAGTGGCCCCAAAACAGATCCTTGTGGTACACCACTGGTAACTGGACTCCAGGCTGAACATTTCCCATCAACCACCACTCTTTGTCTTTTTCCAGCTAGCTAATTTCTGATCCAAACTGCTAAATCACCCTGAATCCCATGCTTCCGTATTTTCTGCAATAGCCTACCGTGGGGAACCTTATCAAACGCTTCACTGAAATCCATATACACTACATCAACTGCTTTACCCTCATCCACCTGTTTGGTTACCTTCTCAAAGAACTCAATAAGGTTTGTGAGGCACGACCTACCCTTCACAAAACCATGTTGACTATCTCTAATCAAATTATTCCTTTCCAGATGATTATACATCCTATCTCTTATAAACCTTTCCAAGTTGCCCACAACAGAAGTAAGGCTCACTGGTCTATAGTTACCAGGGTTGTCTCTACTCCCCTTCTTGAACAAGGGGACAACATTTGCTATCTTCCAGTCTTCTGGCACTATTCCTGTAGACAATGATGACATACAGATCAAAGCCAAAGGCTCAGCAATCTCCTCCCTAGCTTCCCAGAGAATCCTAGGATAAATCCCATCCGGCCCAGGGGACTTATCTATTTTCACACTTTCCAGAATTGCTAACACCTCCTCCTTTTGATCCTCAAGCCCTTCTAGCCTAGTAGCCTGTATTTCAGTATTCTCCTCGACAACATTGTCTTTTCCTGTGTGAATACTGACGAAAAATATTAATTTAGCACCTCTCCTATCTCCTCGGACCCCACGCACAACTTCCCACTACTGCCCTTGACTGGCCCTACTCTTAGCCGAGTCATTCTTTTATTCCTGACATATCTATAGAAAGCTTTAGGGTTATCCTTGATCCTACCCAACAAAGACTTCTCATGTCCTCTCCTGGCTCTTCTTAGTTCTCTCTTTAGGTCCTTTCTAACTAACTTGTAACTCTCGAGCGCGCTAACTGAACCTTCACGTCTCAAACACCATGATTAGTTTGTCAATTTTGTGGAGAAGGCCTGGGGTTGAAAATCAGGTGAGATCTGAACAGGAAAAGGAACCTAGGCAGTATACTCATCTTGATCGTCTGCACTATCCCCACCAGGGAGAGCAGGAGCAAGTCCCACCTCTGCAGGTCCCTTTTTACTTACTCCATCAGACCCGTCAGGTTCCATTTGTGGCTTTGTGTCCAGTTGTGGGTTATTTGGATCCCCAGGTATCGGAATTGTGTCTGGGCCAGTTTGAATGGCAACTTCGCCAGTTCTGATTCTCCCCCTGCAGGTTGACAGGGAAGATTTTGCTCTTGCTCAGGTTAGGTTTGTATCCTGAGAAGGCTCTGAACTCCTTTAGGAATTGCATTATTCCTCCCATACTGGCTAGGGGGTTTGAGACTTAGAGGAGCAGGTCATCCGTGTGAAGTGAGACTCTATGCTCTCTGTCTCGCCTTTGAATGCCTCTCCACCCCTTCACTGATCGAAGAGCAATTGCCAGTGGCTCAATTGCCTGGGCCAATAGCAGTGGGGATCAAGGGCATCTCTGCCTTGTGCCTCTGTGCAGCCGTAAGTATGCAGAGTGGCGGTGTAAGTCCTTACACTCTCCATGGGAGCACTGTACAGCCACAAGGTGAACACATGCCCGAATCCAAACTATTCCAGTACCTCTGTGAGGTGCCTCCATTCGAGTCTGTCAAAGGCCTTCTCTGCATCTCGGGAGACGTTCACTTCTGGTGTCAGCCCAGTAGAGTTACATAGTCCAATTTGATTATTTCTTCTGTCTGACCATGAATTTTTAATTATCTGAATACCTGGGCCCCGTCCCTACCACCCCAAGGCTCTTAGTACTTTGATTGCTTCTGGCTTTTTACCATCATATACTGTGATAGAAAAGGGGTTTAGGTGTGGGATTGAATCCCAGCCAGTACAAAGTTCATGACTGCTGTTTCTCCAGAAAGCTAGTGCCTCATGCTGATCATTCTCTGTCCTTTCCTCATTTCCCTGGCTCAGGGACATCGCAAAAGTTCTTCAACATCCGGGAATCTGTGAAGAATATTATCCTAATGGCGGAGGGCATTCTCCTGCTCATCCTGGTTGTGATCCCAGGGAGCATTCTGCTCCGAGAGGTGAGTGCTGTTCTTCACACACACTTCCAGTGTCACAGACAGAGAGGCTGTGATGGGGAAACAAGCAATGAGATGATAGTGATCTGCCACTCCCCCTGCCGACTACTCAATGACTCAGTGGTTGTGTGCATTAACCTACAAATAACGCACAAACACAAACAATACACAGACACAAACAACACACACAATCAACAAACACACATACAGACAATCGCACACAAACAACACACAAACAGATAAACACACAGTGGCAAACATACACAACACAGACACAAACAAACACACGTGCACAAATACACACAAACAAACAGAAACACACACATGCACAAACAAACACCCACGTGCACACACAGACAAACACACACACCCAACACACAGGCACACAAACACACAGGCACAAACACAAACAAACAACACACAGCGAACGCACACACAATCACACACAAACACACAATTGCACAGACACAAACAAACACATAGACACACACACAGTCAGAAACAACACACAGACACACAAACATACAGATACACACAACACAAAGACACAAACAACATACAGACACAATGGAGATACACGCACAATCAGCACACAGTCATACACAAACACACACACAAACAACACGCAGACACACGCAGAAACAACACAGACTCACTCTGAAGAGGGAGCATTAGTCTAACACCGTGCTGTATCTGCCCTGGAAGAGTTAATGGGTCAGTGTAGTGGGAGCTTTACTCTAACCCTGTGCTATACCTGTCCTGGGAGTGTTTGATGGGGACAGTGTAGAGGGAGCTTTACTCTGTATCTAACCCTGTGCTGTCCCTGTCCTGGGAGTGTTTGATGGGGACAGTGTAGAGGGAGCTTTACTCTGTATCTAACCCCGTGCTGTACCTGTCCTGGGAGTGTTTGATGGGGACAGTGTAGAGGGAGCTTTACTCTGTATCTAACCCTGTGCTGTACCGTCCTGGGAGTGTTTGATGGGGACAGTGTAGAGGGAACTTTACTCTGTATCTAACCCCATGTTGTATCTGTCCTGGAGCTGTTGGATGGGACAGTGTAGAGGGAGCTTTACTCTGTGTTTAACCCCGTGCTGTACCTGTCCTGGGAGTGTTTGATGGGGACAGTGTCGAGGGAGCTTTACTCTGTATCTAATCCCATGCGGTACCTGCCTTGGGGAGTGTTTAAGGGGACAGTGAATGTTTCCACACCTTGCTGTGTTGATTCTTTTTGATTTCAATTGAAAAGCCTTTCTGTTAGAACAATCTTTGCATTTGCTGATTGAAATGGAGCAGTAACATCGCCCTCCCAGCGTGCATTAGGTCTCTCGATATTCCCTCATGACAACAGGCTGCAAGTAATCATTTGTCAATTTGTCTTTGGACAGAAGTCGCAGAAGAATTTGAAGGAGAAGATTCAGCGTTACAAGGAAGAGAATGAGAATCTGTATGAGGTACAAAAGCTGTCCGTCGGACAGACATCTGTCTATGTCTCTGTCTCCTGCAATTTATGACCAGACAGACGTCTGTCTATCTCTCTGTCTCCTGCAATTTGTGACCAGACAGACATCTGTCTATCTCTCTGTCTGTCGCACAATGTGACTAGACAGACGTCTGTCTGTCTCTTCGTCTCCTGCAAGATGTGACCAGACAGACATCTGTCTGTCTCCCTGTCTCCCGCACACCATGACCAGACAGATGTCTGTCTATCTCCCTATCTCCTGCACAACGTGACCAGACAGATGTCTGTCTATCTCCCTATCTCCTGCACAACGTGACCAGACAGATGTCTGTCTGTCTGCCCGTCTCCCGCACAATGTGGCCAGACAGGCGTCTGTCTGTCTCCCCGTCACCTGCACAACGTGACCAGACAGATACTGTCTAGCTTCCTGGCTCCTGCACTGTGAGGCCAGCCAGTTTGTGTCCCCATCCAAAAATACGCATCATTTATAAATTTGATAAAATTACATTTGCAAACATTTTAAAAAATAAATTAAAAGTGCCCAATTCTTTTTTTCCCAATTAAGGGGCAATTTAGTGTGGCCAATGCACCTACCCTGCATATCTTTGGGTTGTGGGGGTGAAACCACGCAGACATGGAGAGAATGTGCAAACTCCACACAGACAGTGACCCAGGGCCGGGATTCGAACCCAGGTCCTCGGCAGCATGAGGCAGCAGTGCTAATCACCGCGCCACCGTGCCGCCCTCATTTGAAAATGTCTTTGTTGCCCCCGGGTCACTGACTGTAGAGTTTGCACATTCTCCCCGTGGCTGCGTGGGTCTCACTCCCACAATCCAAAGATGTGCAGGCTAGGTGGCTTGGCCATGCTAAATTGCCCCTTAATTTGAAAAAAATAATTGATTACTCTAAAGTTATTAAAAAATATAATAAAATTTTTTAAAAGTCTTAGTTGCAACATTCCAGGAAGTGGGATAGGAATAAATTGTTCTCCCATGCAGAAACCTCACCTTAAGGTGCTCCATTCCAGTTGCAATACCACTGACACAGGTGGATAGTCTCCCTGCCAGTCCATCTGTGGGCACTCACACCTCGCTGATGGGACTCCCACCTGATGCCCCTGAATGTTCCCCCCTCCCCCTGCCCTCCGGGTAAATGGTGAAGATCCCACACCATAATTGAAAGTGGACAAGTGGCAATTCCTCCCATTGTTCCGAGGCCACAATTTGTCACGATCCATATCCTTCAAAATATACCTAATTGTGACCTCATCGCTGATCGTGGGATCTTGCTGGGCACATGTTGGCCACAGTGTTTACAACATTACAATAGCAACTACCGTTCACAAGTAGTTCACTGGCTGGACAGTGACGTGACACATCCTGCAAAGCACGAGAGAAAGGCATGTCTATCTGTTCCTCTCTGCTCTCTCTCTCTCTCACTCTGCTCCAATCCCCATCTTTCTCTACCTTATTGCTCTCTGTCTCACTCCCTCAATTCTCTATTATCTGTCTTCTTTGACCCTTTTTCTCTCTCTGCATCTCTTTGTATCTCTGTTTTCTCTCTTTGTCTGTCCCTCCTTTTCTCCCTATGCCTCACTCTGTCTCCCTCTATCCCTCTCCCACTGTGTCCCTCTGCACTTCACTGTCTGTCTTTCTCTCTCTCTATCCCCTTCTCTCTCTGTCCCTCACACCATCTCTCTCTTGATCCCTCTCTCTTATCTTTCTCTCTCTGAAACTCCCTTTGTGCCTCTCACCTTCTCTCTGTCTCTCTCTCTATCCCCCTCTGATTCTCTATCTCTATCCTTTTCTCTTCTTCTATTCTTCACTTTCTGTCTCTCTGACACGCTGTCTCTCTCTCTATCCCTTTCTATTTCTCTCTATATCCCTTTTTCTGTCGCTCTCTATGCTTCTCTATTTCTCTCTATAACCCTCTCTCTCTGCCACTCTGTCTCTTGCTCTCTATCCCTCTCGATCTGTCCCTTGCTCGCTCTGTCTCCCTTTCTCTATCCCTTTCGCTCTCTGTCTGTCTCTCTCTCTCTATCCCTTGCTATATCTCTCTCTACTCCTCTCTGTCACTGTCGCTCTCTATTTCTATCCCTACCCTTTTTCTGTCACTCTCTCTCTCTTTCTCCCTTTCTCTCTCTCCAATCCTCCCCCTCTCTATCAGTACACCTCCTTATTTCCCGCAGCCTCTTTCTCCAGCCTTGCTCACAATCTCTATCTTTCCTGCAGGGTCTGAACCAGGCAGATCAGTCAACCTATGAGGACATCACACGGGGTCAGCAGTGCATGTACCAGGATGTGGCCAACTACAGGCTGAGTGACTGTCAGCTGGAGCAGCCCTGAACCCTGGAGGAAAGGGCCACCCCAACATTAAGACCAACACACGCAGGTGGCTCTGTAACAGCAAGGGGCAGTAGCTAGGGGAGGGGAACAGGAGGGGAGAGGGTGGGGGAGAAGGAGGGGAGGGGGAGAGGAGAGGGAGGGTAGGGGAGAGGGAGAGTGGGGAGAGGGGAGGGAGGGGAGAGGGAGGGAGGGGAGAGGGAGGGGAAAGGGAGGGGAGAGAGGGGGAGTGGTTGGAGGGGAGGGGGTTAGATGGGAGTAGGGGGAAGGAAGGGGGAGGGAATGGTAGGGGAGGAGGAGAAGGTGAAAGAGGGAGAGAGGAAGGGTGAGGGAGAATGAAGGAGGCGAAAATAAGTGGTAGTATGCAGAAGAGGGAGGGGAAGAAAGGACAGGCGAAAGGGGGTGTTGAGGGAGGGGGAGATGGAGGGAAGAGATGATGGAGGAGAGAGAGGAGAGAGAGGGGAGAGGAGAAGAGGGAGGGAGAGAGAGGAAAGGGAGGGGGAGAGTGAGGAAAGGGAGGGGAGGGGGATGGTGATGGAGGCAGGGAGATGGAAAGGGGAGGAGGTGTGTGTGGGGTGTAGGTGGGGAGAGAGTGGGGGAGGAGAGGGACAGGGCAGGGTGTGAAGGGGCAGGGAAAGGGTGGGGGGGGGGGGGTAGGGAAGGGATGGGGAGAGGGTGGAGAGGAGGGGTGTGCAGGGGGAATGAGGTATGGGGGGAGTGTGAGGGAAAGAGCAGTGAGGAGTGAGGGGTTGGGAATTGAGGGGATGCAGGGGTGTGAGTTGGAGGTGGGGTTGAGAAGGATGCAGGGAGGGTTAAAGAGGTGGTTGGGGAGAGTGGGGGAAAGGGAATGGGTGAAGCGAGAATGAGAGGGTAGGCTGTCGGGGAGGGAAAGGAGAGTGATGGGGAGAGGGTGAGTGGATAGGAATGAGGGGAAGGCAATGAGGAGGAGGGGGGAAAACAGGGGGAGGGGAGTGAAAGGAGCCCCTGCACTATTGCTGAATAAACCAATTTCTCTCTGAGCCAGCTCTCTCTGAACGTTTTGTCACAGTAAACATTTACATTATGTCACCACAATATTGTTCCATCACTTTCTACCTCTGCAGTGATGCACCAGCTGACATGGGGTCTCTCCAGCCGGGGCTGCTCAACTGTGTGGGGCATCGGTGCTTTGCTTCTTTTCTCAGTCGAAGAAAGGGAGACATTTGCATTGCAGAGAAAGGCTTCTGAAGCTTCATAATAATAATCTTTACTGTCACAAGTAGGCTTACATTAACACTGCGAAAAGCCCATACTCGCCACACCCCGGCGCCTGTTTGGGTACACTGAGGGAGAATTCAGAATGTACAATTCACTTAACAAGCACGTTTTTCAGGACTTGTGGGAGGAAACCAGAGCACCCGGAGGAAACTGGGGAAAATGTGCAGACGAAGCCGGGTATCGAACTCGGGTCCCCATCTAACACCACTTCAGGACACTGAGTTGCCCAAACCCTGAAAGAGCAACCCTCTCTATCAAAGACACCCCCCCATTCACAGACCCCCACGGACCCACCCCCATTTACACCTCCCCACAGACCCTCCCAGTTCACATAACCCCACAGACCCACCCCCATTTACACCACCCCAAAAACCCACACCCCAATTCACAGACCCACCCCCCAATTCACATAATTTCACAGACCCACCCCCATTTCCACCACCCCACAGACCCACCCCCCAATTCACAGACCCACCCCCAAATTAACATAACTTCACAGACCCACCCCATTCCACCACCCCACAGATCCACCCCCCCATTCACAGACCCCACAGACCCACTCACATTCAGAGACCCCCACAGACCCACCCCATTCACATAACCCCACAGACCCACCCCCATTCACATAACCCCACAGACCCACCCCCATTCACAGAACCCCACAGACCCACTCCCATTCACATAATCCCACAGACCCACTCCCATTCACATAATCCCACAGACCCACTCCCATTCACATAACCATACAGACCCACCCCCATTCACATAACCCCACAGACACACCCCCATTCACATAACCCCACAGACCCACTCCCATTCACATAACCCCACAGACACACCCCCATTCACATAACCCCACAGACCCACCCCCATTCACAAAACCCCACAGACCCACTCTCATTCACATAACCCCACAGACCCACCCCCATTCACATAACCCCACAGACCCACCCCCATTCACACAACCCCACAGACCCACCCCCATTCACATAACCCCACAGACCCACCCCCATTCACATAACCCCACAGACCCACCCCCATTCACATAACCCCACAGACCCACCCCCATTCACATAACCCCACAGACCCACCCCCATTCACATAACCCCACAGACCCACCCCCATTCACATAACCCCACAGACCCTCCCCCATTCACATAACCCCACAGACCCACTCCCATTCACAGACCCACTCCCATTCACAGACCCCATAGACCCACTCACATTCACAGACCCACCCCCATTCACATAACCCCACAGACCCACCCCCATTCACATAACCATACAGACCCACCCCCATTCACAGACCCCACAGACCCACCCCCATTCACACAACCCCACAGACCCAACCCCATTCACATAACCCCACAGACCCACCCCCATTCACATAACCCCACAGACCCACCCCCATTCACATAACCATACAGACCCACCCCATTCACATAACCCCACAGACCCACTCTCATTCACATAACACCACAGACCCACCCCCATTCACATAACCCCACAGACCCACCCCCATTCACATAACCCCACAGACCCACTCCCATTCACATAACCATACAGACCCAACCCAGTTCACATAACCCCACAGACCCACCCCCATTCACATAACCCCACAGACCCACCCCCATTCACATAACCCCACAGACCCACCCCCATTCACACAACCCCACAGACCCACCCCCATTCACAGACCCCCACAGACCCGACCCAGTTCACATAACCCCACAGACCCACCCCCATTCACATTACCCCACAGACACACCCCCATTCACAGATCTACACCCCCATTCACAGACCCCACAGGCACACCCCCATTCACATAACCCCACAGACCCACCCCCATTCACATAACCCCACAGACCCACCCCCATTCACATAACATAAGAACATAAGAACTAGGAGCAGGAGTAGGCCATCTGGCCCCTCGAGCCTGCTCCGCCATTCAATTAGATCATGGCTGATGTTTTGTGGACTCAGCTCCACTTTCCGGCCCGAACACCATAACCCTTAATCCCTTTATTCTTCAAAAAACTATCTATCTTTACCTTAAAAACATGTAATGAAGGAGCCTCAACTGCTTCACTGGGCAAGGAATTCCATAGATTCACAACCCTTTGGGTGAAGAAGTTCCTCCTAAACTCAGTCCTAAATCTACTTCCCCTTATTTTGAGGCTATGTCCCCTAGTTCTGCTGTCGCCCGCCAGTGGAAACAACCTGCCTGCATCTATCCTATCTATTCCCTTCATAATTTTAAATGTTTCTATAAGATCCCCCCTCATCCTTCTAAATTCCAACGAGTACAGTCCCAGTCTACTCAACCTCTCCTCATAATCCAACCCCTTCAGCTCTGGGATTAACCTAGTGAATCTCCTCTGCACACCCTCCAGCGCCAGTACGTCCTTTCTCAAGTAAGGAGACCAAAACTGAACACAATACTCCAGGTATGGCCGCACTAACACCTTATACAATTGCAACATAACCTCCCTAGTCTTAAACTCCACCCCTCTAGCAATGAAGAACCTCACAGACCCACTCCCATTCACATAGCTATACAGACCCACCCCCATTCACATAACCCCACAGACCCACCCCCATTCACATAACCCCACAGACCCACCCCCATTCACATAACCCCACAGACCCACCCCCATTCACATAACCCCACAGACCCACCCCCATTCACATAACCCCACAGACCCACCCCCATTCACATAACCCCACAGACCCACCCCCATTCACATAACCCCACAGACCCACCCCCATTCACATAACCCCACAGACCCACCCCATTCACATAACCCCACAGACCCAACCCCATTCACATAACCCCACAGACCCAATCTCATTCACATAACCCCACAGACACACCCCATTAACAGACCCCACAGACACACCCCCATTCACATAACCCCACAGACCCACCCCCATTCACCTAACCCCACAGACACACCCCCATTCACATAACCCCACAGACCCATCCCATTCACATAACCCCACAGACACACCCCCATTAACAGACCCCACAGACACACCCCCATTCACATAACCCCACAGACCCACCCCCATTCACATAACCCCACAGACCCACTCCCATTCAATAACCCCACAGACCCACTCTCATTCACATAACCCCACAGACTGACCCCCATTCACATAACCTTACCTACCCACCCCCACATTCACTACAGTTAGATTAGCAGAGAGTCAAACTCATTTGAGAACTGTGCTAATAGTTCAATAAACACATTGAACTCATTTCAGAGTCTGGAGCATTCTTTAGTTAAGACTGTATCAAGTAACAGCCTGTGTTATCCGAAGCAGCATAACACAACATGATACCAGGCGTGACTGTTCAATCTATTTAATTCAACTCAGCAAGATCTGTGACAATTGGCTACTGAATACAGGCACAATGGACAAGATTCAGGCTCCTCATCAGCTCAGGACCACCAGCAATCTTAGTGCCAACTGGCGATCATTCAAGCAGAAATTTCAACCAAACGTGGAAACATCCAACCTCAATGGCGCGACCGATGCGCGGAAAATAGCTCTTCTACTCACCATTGCGGGTGACCATGCGATAGAGATCTTCAACTCCTTTCACTTTTCCGAAGGGCAGGACAAAACGAAGTACCAAACCATCCTGGACAAATTCAACAGCCCTGCGAGGTGGACACCAACAAAATCTTTGAGCGCTACACCTTCAAGCAGAGGATGCAAGGTAAAGACGAATCCTTCAACTCCTATCTAACTAATCTTAGACTGCTGGCGCAATCCTGTAACTTCGGGGATATCACTGACTCCATGATCAGAGACCAAAATGTTTTTGGAGTCCACTCTGATCCTCTGTGAGAGCTATTGTTGTAAATCAAGCACATGATCCTGCCAGTCGCGATTGAAACATGTACTGTGCTAAAAATCGCTATTCACAGTACAAAATGGCAGAAAGTAAATAACAAGCCTCCCACGAGGTGGAGAGTGTTAGGCCATCTCCCGGATGCAACGCCTCCACATTGACGAAAGCGGCCATTTCACGTGCTGTTCCCGGGGCCCGACGCATGCGCAATGCGATCAGGAACACGAAGCGGCCGAAAAACGCACTGCGCAGGTGCTAACGTCCAAGAACCGCACAGCGCATGCGCAATGACGCACTGATCGGCGTCATGACGTGTGCGACTGCGGCACTGCCCATTTGAAAAAAACTGCCCTGCAAGAGGCAAACGCTGTTTAAACTGTGGGAAACCAAACCACTATGCAGCCCTGTGCAGATCTGCACCACCAGTCAGGAGCCAGCCCTCCCAATTCTGACAGCGGCGCATCAAAAGTGTGCAACACCGAATGCATGACTTTGATCCAGGCAGTGCGACGGATCCAGATGATGAATACCTGGACAACACTTACCAAGTGGACATTATTACGAAGTGCAAATAAGCCACACCGGACACATCGAAAGTCCAATCAATCCTGGCTGTGGATTCCGAGGATGAATGGCATGCAGTGATGAAGGTCAACCACTGCCCCATCCAGTTCAAACTGGACACAGGTGCCTCCGCCAACCTGATTTTGCAGGTGGACCTCAAGAGAATCAAGAAGCCTCCCACAATCCTTCCAACTGCCTGCAAACTCCTGGACTACAATGGAAACGTAATCAAGGCACTGGGGTCCTGCCATCTGCAGGTGTCCAGCCAACACACACAAGCAAGCTTACGCTTCGAGATTGTTAAACCAGACAGGGCGTCCCTGCTTGGTGCGCACGCGTGAAAGCAACTGAACCTCATTCAAAGGGTCCACACCACGACGCTGTACCATTCGGATCTTCAGGCCAGCATCGACGACATCCTAACCCAGTACCCAGATGTATTTAGCGGGATGGGTACGCTGCCGTACGAGTACAAGATTCTACTGTGGGCTGATGCCAAGCCAGTGGTCCATGCACCACGACGAACCCCTGCTCCACTGAGAGAAAGCCTAAAGTCAGAGCTCACAAATCTACAATAAAAAGGCATCATCTCCAAGGTCACTGAACCAACTGACTGGGCCAGCTCGATGGTGTGCGTAAAGAAGCCTTCGGGGGACCTACGCATCTGCATTGACCCCAAGGATCTAAACAAAAACATTATGCGGGAACATTACCCCATCCAGAAGGGGAAAGAAATCACGAGTGAGATAGCAGACATGCGCTTCTTCACAAAATTGGACGCATCCCTAGGATTTTGGCAAATCCAAGTTGAAGAATCTACAGAAGCTCTGCACCTTCAACATGCCTTTTGGCAGGTTCTGCTACAACCATTTGGCATCATCTCGGCATCAGAGATTTTCCATCGCATCATGGAACAGATGATGGAGGGAATAGAAGGGGTTCGTGTCTACGTTGACGCTATCATAATCTGGTCCACAACCCCAGAGGAACATGTGTCGTGACTCAGGAAAGTATTCTGACGCATACATGAACATGGCCTCAAGCTAAACAGGCCCAAGTGCTGTTTTGGGACATCCGCGCTGAAGTTCCTGGGCGATCAGATTTCGCAACACGGTGTGCACCCGGACACAGACAAAATTAAAGCCATCGAGGCAATGAAAGTCCCCGAGGACAAGAAGGCAGTACTGCGCTTCCTGGGAATGATCAGTTTCCTTGGCAAGTTCAGCCCAAATTTGGCCACACACACCACGGCCCTACGCAACCTGGTGAAAAGATCAACCGCCTTTGAGTGGAAGGCGGAGCACCGAACAGAGTGGCTGGAACTGAAAGCCAAGCTCACCACTGCACCCGTCCTGGCATTCTTTGACCCAGACCGAGAGACCAAGATATCCACAGATGCGAGTTAGGATGGCATTGGGGCGGTGTTGCTTCAAAGAGACGACACGTCATCCTGGGTACCAGTGGCGTATGCGTCACAGGCAATGACTCCCACTGAGATCAGATATGCGCAGATTGAGAAGGAGTGTTTAGGTCTTCCCACAGGCATCCTCAAATTTCATGATTATGTCTATGGCTTGCCAACATTTACTGTTGAGACAGATCATAGGCCTCTCATCCACATCATCCAAAAGGACCTGAACGACATGGCGCCTTGTTTGCAGAGAATTCTGCTCAAACCCCGGAGGTATGATTTCAATTTGGTGTACACACCTGGCAAGGAGCTTAACATCGCTGATGCATTGTCCCGCTCCGTCAACTCACCCAGTGAACCACTGGAGATCATCCAGCACATTGAGTTGTAGGTACAACTGTGTGCAAGCACTCTCCAGGCAACAGATGAGAAGATCATTCTCATCTGAAAAGAGACGGCCAATCATCCACAACCTCAGCAATAGCTGGCAGAAAGGGCAATGCCCTCAATTCTACAATGTCAAGGACGACCTGATACTGATCAACGGCATCCTGCTCAAGCTGGACAGGATAGTTACCCCGCTACGCCTCCGGAGCATGGTGCTGTGGCAGATTCATGAGGGACACCTGGGCATAGAAAAGTGCAGACACAGGGCCCAGCAAGCTGTCTACTGGCCCGGCATCAACCAGGACATCACGGACATGGTCCTGAACTGCGAAACCTGTCAGAGGTTCCAA
Organism: Scyliorhinus canicula; assembly: GCF_902713615.1. Lineage (NCBI taxonomy): Eukaryota > Metazoa > Chordata > Chondrichthyes > Carcharhiniformes > Scyliorhinidae > Scyliorhinus > Scyliorhinus canicula. The sequence goes on from NC_052157.1 coordinate 74,368,899, forward strand.
CCAGCGCAGAGCAAGGAGACGCACCAACGACATGACCTAGAGACCTCTCCGTGGTCTAAGGTTGGCATTAACCTATTCCACGCGAATGGTCGCAACTATATCTTAATCATCGATTAGTTTTCGGACTATCCTGAGGTGCTGAAGCTGCCACGCCACCTCACAGACCGTCATCAAAGCGCGTAAAGAGACATTCTCACGGTATGGCATCCCAAACACCGTCATGAGCGACAATGGCCCATGATTCCACAGTCAAGAATGGTCCACGTTTGCCAAGAGCAACAATTTCAGGCATGTCACCTCCAGTCCGCACTATCCGCAGTCCAATGATAAAGTCGTAAAAGGGGTGCACATCGTTAAGCGGCTCATACCCAAGCCCTCAGACTCTGCTTGCGACATACACCTTGCACTACTTGCGTACCGGCTGACTCCCTTGTCCACTCGCATGTCGCCAGCTCAACTGCTGATGAACTGAGACCTGCGGACGACACTTCCAGCCATACCCCTGCCCAACCTTGATCACCTCCCGGTGCTGCAGAAGATGCAGCAGCTTCGTGACAGCCAGAAGCAGGGCTATGATGCACATGCCACTGATCTGGCCGTGCTATCCCCGGCAGACACGGTCAGGATCAAGATACCGGATGGTGGGTGGTTTGCTCCCGCTGTCGTTGTTCGACAGGCCGCACCCAGATCCTATGTCATACGTCTGTCTGATGGCTCCATTGTGCGAAGGGATTGAAGGGAACTGCGAAAAGCTGCTTGCCCACAACCACTTTCCCCTCCATTTCCACATGTCGAATTGCCACCTCCAGACACCTCGAACTACGAGGCCACCAGTCCTGCCTCCCACTTGCCTGTCAAGACACCGTCATCCGCTCCACCACCTCTCCGGCAGTCAGCAAGGATCAGACGCAAGCCTCAGAGACTGGACTTAAGAGCATTTGTTTTGTTTGTTCTGTATTCCTCAGTCAGTCACATTAGACAAACACATTCACATGTATATATATCTGCAAAGAAAACAGGGGGAGATGTCATGATATGCAAACATGCAACTAATGAACACTCAGAATACCTGACCCCCACATTCACAGGTGCTCACAGACCCACCCCCTGTCATGATATGCAAACATGCAACCAATGAACACTCAGAATAGGACACAACCAATGGGCAGCCAGGACACTCAGAGGTGGCATCACCACAAGGGGGCATGGCATAAACACTATAAAAGGGATGAGGCACTCACACCCTGCCTCTTTCCACAGATAGACATCTAGAGAGTTAGACAGGGTTGATCAGCAGCATCACACCCCAGCACGTGGCTTAGAGCAAGCTGGTACAGTTAGACTGAGTTACCACAGTTAGATTAGCAGAGAGTCTAACTCATTTGAGAACGGTGTTAATAGTTCAATAAACACGTTGAACTTATTTCAAAGTCTGGAGCATCCTTTAGTTACGACTGCATCAAGTAGCAGCCTGTGTTATCCGAAGCGGCATAACACAACACCCCCAATTTAAAACCTCAGTCCCCCCATTCACAGACTTCCACTGATCTACCCCCCCCCCCCCCCCCATTCACAGACTCCCACTGATCTACCCCCTGTTCCAGTAATCCACAACTCCACCACCCATTCCCAGAACTCCACAGGCACAGCCCCCATTCACAACCCCCAAAGACCCACCCACCGTTTGCAGACACCCGCAGCCCTACACCCTTTACAGACCTACACAGACCCATCCACCATTCACACACATTGGTTAACAGGGAGGGTTTTCGTGTTACTGACTGAATAACACAATGAGAGTGTGTTGCACACTGGATAACATGGGGAGGGTGTATTTCAAACTGGATAACGCAGTGAGAGTGTGTTACACACTGGATAACATTGAAAATGAAAATGAAATGAAAATCGCTTATTGTCACGAGTAGGCTTCAAATGAAGTTACTGTGAAAAGCCCCTAGTCGCCACATTCCGGCGCCTGTTCAGGGAGGCTGTTACGGGAATCGAACCGTGCTGCTGGCTTGCCTTGGTCTGCTTTCAAAGCCAGCGATTAGCCCTGTGAGCTAAACAGCCCCTGGGATGGTGTATTTCAAACTGGATAACACAGTGAGAATGTGTTACACACTGGACAACACAGGGAGAATGTACGACACACTGGACAACACAGGGAGAATGTACGACACACTGGACAACACAAGGAGAATGTACGACACACTGGACAACACAAGGAGAATGTACGACACACTGGACAACACAGGGAGAATGTACGACACACTGGACAACACAGGGAGAATGTACGACACACTGGACAACACAAGGAGAATGTACGACACACTGGACAACACAGGGAGAATGTACGACACACTGCAAAACAAGGGGAAATTGTGTTACACACCGAATAACATAGGCAGTGTGGTACACATGGGATAATGCAGAAGATTGTGTTACACACTGGATAACATTGGACAGAGTTGGTTACACACCAGATCACAGGGAGAGTGTGTTCCACGCTGGATAACACGGAGAGAATGTGTTGCACACTGGATAACAGAGTGTGTTCCACACTGTATAACATGGAGAGTGAGTTGCATGCTGGAAAACACAGGGAAACAGGGTGATAGTGTGTTACTGGATTACACAGGGAGATGTGTGATGCACTGGATAAAACTGGGAAGAGTGTGCTACACGCCGGATAACACAGGCGTGTCAATCACTGGATAACATGGGGAGATGGTGGTACATACTGGATATCAGGGGAGAGTGTTCCTCACTGGATTACACAGGGAGATGAGTTACACACTGGATAAAACTGGGAAGAGTGCGTTACACACTGGATAATACAGGGAGGGTGTGTTACATACTGGATGACATGGGGAGATGGTGTTATACATTGGATAACATGGGGAGAGTGTATGTGTTACAGACTGAATAAGAGGGGGAAGAGTGTGGTATACACTGGATAACACTGGGAAGACTGTTCCCCACTGGATAACATGGGAAGACTCTGTCACCCACTGGATAACATGGGAAGACTGTGTTACCCACTGGATAACATGGGGAGAGTGTGTTACCCACTGGATTACATGGGGAGAGTGTGTTACCCACTGGATTACATGGCAAGACTGTTACCCACTGGATAACATGGGAAGACTCTGTCACCCACTGGATAACATGGGAAGACTGTGTTACCCACTGGATAACATGGGGAGAGTGTGTTACCCACTGGATTACATGGGAAGACTGTGTTACCCACTGGATTACATGGGGAGAGTGTGTTACCCACTGGATAACATGGGAAGACTGTGTTACCCACTGGATAACATGGGGAGACTGTTACCCACTGGATTACATGGGGAGACTGTGTTACCCACTGGATAACATGGGGTGACTGTGTTACCCACTGGATAACATGGGAAGACTGTGTTACCCACTGGATAACATTGGGAGAGTGTGTTACCCACTGGATTACATGGGAAAACTGTGTTCCCCACTGGATAACATGGGAAGACTGTGTTACCCACTGGATAACATGGGAAGACAGTGTTATCCGCTGGATAACATGTGGAGAGTGTATTACCCACTGGGTTACATAGGAAGACAGTGTTATCCACTGGATAACATGGGGAGAGTGTGCTATCCTCTGGATAACATGGGGAGACTGTGTTATCCACTGGATAACATGGGGAGACTGTGTTACCCACTGGATAACATGGGGAGACTGTGTTACCCACTGGATTACATGGGGAGACTGTGTTACCCACTGGATAACATGGGGAGAGTGTGTTACCCACTGGATAACATGGGGAGAGTGTGTTACCCACTGGATAACATGGGGAGAGTGCGTTACCCACTGGATAACATGGGGAGAGTGTGTTACCCACTGGATAACATGGGGAGAGTGTGTTACCCACTGGATTACATGGGGAGAGTGTGTTATCCACTGGATAACATGGGGCGACTGTGTTACCCACTGGATTACATGGGGAGACTGTGTTACCCACTGGATTACATGGGGAGACTGTGTTACCCACTGCATAACATGGGGAGAGTGTGTTACCCACTGGATAACATGGGGAGAGTGTGTTACCCACTGGATAACATGGGGAGAGTGCGTTACCCACTGGATAACATGGGGAGAGTGTGTTACCCACTGGATAACATGGGGAGAGTGTGTTACCCACTGGATTACATGGGGAGAGTGTGTTACCCACTGGATAACATGGGGAGAGTCTGTTATCCACTGGATAACATGGGGAGACTGTGTTATCCACTGGATAACATGGAGAGAGTGTGTTACCCACTGGATAACATGGGGAGACTGTGTTACCCACTGGATTACATGGGAAGACTGTGTTACCCACTGGATAACATGGGAAGACTGTGTTACCCACTGGATAACATGGGGAGAGTGTATTACCCTCTGAATAACATGGGGAGAGTGCGTTACCCACTGGATAACACGGGTGACGTGTTAGGCAGGTTGGTTCGACGTTGACTGCAACTGGATGCAGGGAAGCTAGAAACAAACGTCTGACACAGGAGATGATCCAACACTGTTTTATTTAACTATGGGCTGCTGTACATATTCTGCTGTAGGTTGACTGTCTACTAATCCAACTGATGACCTCTTACTGGCTTGACCAGACTTACTAGCTACCGCATGGTAAAAGTGCTGACTAACTTGTGCACACTGACTGTCTCAGTAGCTGGGTCCTGAGAGAGGGAGAGTCTTAATGCCCTGTGGGCTTTATAGTGGTGGTGTCCTGTCTGGTGATTGGTTGTTCTGTGTTGTGTGTTCATTGGTCATCCTGTGTGTCAATCACTGCCTGTCTGCATCTCATTTTGTACATGAGTGGATATTGTGACAATGGGAAGACTGTGTTACCCACTGGATAACACGGGGAGAGTGTGTAACATGGTGGTTAACACAGGAGTGTGTGTTACACACTGGATAACATGGGCAGAGTGTATGTGGTACACACTAGATATCTCTTGGAGAGTGTGTTACCCACTGGATAACATGGGGAGAATGTGTAACATGCTGGATAACACAGGAGTGTGTGTTACACACTGGATAACATGGGTAGAGTGTATGTGGTACACACTAGATATCTCTGGGAGAGTGTGTTACACACTGGATAACACTGGGAGAGCGTATATGTTTAAAAAAATATATATTTAGAGGACCCAAATATTTTTTTCCAATTGAGGGGCAATTTACCAACTTCCAGTGGTGGCGATGTGTTGAGCGGACACACATCAGGTGGCTCTCCTCTTAGTTGGACCCAACACAATGAATTTATTTGTGTTTTTGGCCCCAAAAGCCATCTAACACCCCCCCTCCCCCAAATACAAATGGCAGCAACAGCGGGAGAAGGAAATAGGATGCTCGCGATCAGCAGCTTGAGGGGACGGCTCCAAGTCCGAAGCAGAAGCGGAGGAAAGGGGCAGGAGCAGCGGGCGTGCAGACCGGCAGCCCCATGAGGCGAGGCTGAGGCCCAGGCGAACCAGGAGGAGGAAAGATCGATGACCCGAACAGCGGAGCAGGAGCGGACAACGACATCCCCCCCAACCCCCCCTACACATAGGGACGGATGGAGGAACGTTTTAAAAAAGGAACTGACCACTAGGAAGGATGCGATCAAGATGGAGTTCCAGGTGGTGGTGAGGTAGGTGGTCATGGAAGTGACAGCCACCCTTCAGCGCACAATAGAAGGCCTGGGACAGAACATGGAGGCCCAGGAGAAGACAATGCAGGACCTGGAGAAGGCATTAACAGACCTGAGCGACAGGATCATGGCTCTGGTGGCCGAGGTGAAGAGGTTGGTGGTGGCACAGGGGAACTTAAAAGGGAAGGTCGAGGGCATGCACGGTAGCATGGTGGTTAGCATAAATGCTTCACAGCTCCAGGGTCCCAGGTTCGGTTCCCGGCTGGGTCACTGCCTGTGTGGAGTCTGCACGTCCCCCCCGTGTGTGCGTGGGTTTCCTCCGGGTGCTCCGGTTTCCTCCCACAGTCCAAAGATGTGCGGGTTAGGTGGATTGGCCATGCTAAATTGCCCGTAGTGTAAGGTTAATGGGGGGATTGTTGGGTATAGGGTGTAGGGTGATTACGTGGGTTTGAGTAGGGTGATCATTGCTCGGCACAACATTGAGGGCCGAAGGGCCTGTTCTCTGCTGTACTGTTCTATAAACAAAGACCAGGAGAACAGGTCCAGGTGGCAAAACATCCGCATCGTCTGTCTGCCAGAAGGGATCGAGGGAAGGGACTCAATAGGCTATATCGCTCAAATGCTGGGCAATCTAGTTGGGAGGAAAGGCTTTCCAAAGCCCCCAGAGATCAGGTGGCTCCGGCCTAAACTCAAAACTGGGGAGCAGCCGAGGGCGATCGTTGCAAAACTGTACCGATTCCAGGGCTGGGAAAAAATTCTAAATGCATGGGAGCAGTTTGTCGGCATGTTCAAGGGCAGCAACAACAAATAGATGAAGAAACAAGAAAATTAGAAAGAAAAGAGAGAGGAAAAAGACAAATAGAGACACGGGGGGAACCATAGGAATGCGCAACCCGGGAGGAAAGGGGGGGGGTGGTAGATGAGGAAAGGCTGGAGAGATACAGAAAAGGACAATGCGGGTGGGAGGGGTCAATCAGAGGGGAAACACAGCCGAAAGCCGACGTTGACGGGGGAAGAAAAGAAGGGGGCAGAAGGGGAGAGAAGCCCCCCCCCCGCCAACAACCGACCAGAGGGGCTGGGGAGACGGGAGGGACCACATGCCAAGCAAGATGGCGGTAAAATGTAAATAGGAGAACTTACGGGAAGGAAAAGACAAACCTTTCTGTATCGTACAGTGAAGAAACACGGTCAACGCTGTCCATAATTGTTTATAAACTATGAAAATGCCAAAAAAAAGGTTTTTCAAAAAAGTGTCAATTTAGCGTGACCAATCCAGCGAACCTGCACATCTTTGGCTTGTGGGGGTAAAACCTACACAGACATGGGGAAAATGTGCAAACCCCACACGCACAGTGATCTGGGGCTGGAATCAAAGGTGGGTCCTCAGCGCCGTAGGCGGTGAGTGTATATGGTACACACTAGATAACATGGGGAGAGTGTATATGGTACACACTGGATAACATGGGGAGAGTGTATATGGTACACACTAGATAACATGGGGAGAGTGTGTTACACACTGGATAACATGGGGAGAGTGTGTTACACACTGGATAACATGGGGAGAGTGTGTTACACACTGGATAACATGGGGAGAGTGTATATGGTACACAGTGGATAACATGGGGTGAGTGTATATGGTACACACTGGATATCATGGGGAGAGTGTGTTACACACTGGATAACATGGGGAGAGTGTATATGGTACACAGTGGATAACATGGGGAGAGTGTATATGGTACACACTAGATAACATGGGGAGAGTGTGTTACACACTGGATAACATGGGGAGAGTGTGTTACACACTGGATAACATGGGAGAGTGTATATAGTACACAGTGGATAACATGGGGTGAGTGTATATGGTACACACTGGATGACATGGGGAGAGTGCGTTACACACTGGATAACATGGGGAGAGTGTGTTACACACTGGATAACGTGGGAAGAGTGTATATGTTAAACACTGGATAACATGGGGAGAGTGTACATGCTACACACTGGATAACGTGGGAAGAGTGTATATGTTACACACTGGATACCATGGGGAGAGTATATATTTTACACACTGGATAACATGGGGAGAGTGTACATGTTACACACTGGATAACATGGGGAGAGTGTGTTACACACTGGATAACATGGGGGGGAGTGTATATGTTACACACTGGATAACGTGGGGAGAGTGTATATGTTACACACTGGATAACATGGGGAGAGTGTATATGTTACACACCGGATAACATGGGGAGAGTGTATATGGTACACAGTGGATAACATGGGAGAGTGTATATGTTACACACTCGATAACATGGGGAGAGTGTGTGACACACTGGATAACATGGGGAGAGTGTATGTGTTACACACTGGATAACATGGGGAGAGTGTATATGTTACACACTGGATAACATGGGGAGGGTGTGTTACACACTGGATAGCGTGGGGAGAGTATATATGTTATACACTGGAGAACATGGGAGAGTGTGCACATAATACACTGGATAACATGGGGAGAGTGTATATGTTACTCACTGGATAACATCAGGAGAGTGTGTTACACACTGGATAACGTGGGGAGAGTGTATATGTTACACACTGGATAACATGGGGAGAGTGTATAAGTTACACACTGGATAATATGAGGAGAGTGTATATGTTACACACTGGATAACATGAGGAGAGTGTATATGTTACTCACTGGTTAACATGGGGAGAGTATATATGTTTCAAACTGGATAACATGGGGAGAGTGTATATGGAACGCACTGCATAACATAGGGAGAGTGTATATGTTACACATTGGATAAAATGGGGAGATTGTATATATTACACACTGGATAACATGGGGAGAGTGTATATGTTACACACTGGATAACATGGGGAGAGTGTACATGTTACACACTGGATAACATGGGGAGAATGTATATGTTACTCACTGGATAACATGGGGAGAGTGTATATGTTGCACACTGGATAACATGGGGAGAGCGTACATGTTACACACTGGATAACATGGGGAGAGTGCATATGTTACACACTGGATATCATGGGGAGAGTGTATATGTTACACACTGGAAATCATGTTGAGAGTGTACATGTTACACACTGGATAACATGGGGAGAATGTATATGTTACACACTGGAGAACATGGGGAGAGTGTATATGGAACGCACTGCATAACATGGGGAGAGTGTATATGTTACACATTGGATAAAATGGGGAGATTGTATATATTACACACTGGATAACATGGGGAGAGTGTATATGTTACACACTGGATAACATGGGGAGAGTGTACATGTTACACACTGGATAACATGGGGAGAATGTATATGTTACTCACTGGATAACATGGGGAGAGTGTATATGTTACACACTGGATAACATGGGGAGAGCGTACATGTTACACACTGGATAACATGGGGAGAGTGCATATGTTACACACTGGATATCATGGGGAGAGTGTATATGTTACACACTGGAAATCATGTTGAGAGTGTACATGTTGCACACTGGATAACATGGGGAGAGTGTATTTATTACACACTGGATAACATGGGGAGAGTGTATATGTTAAACACTGGATAACATGGGGAGAGTGTGTTATACACTGGATAACATGGGGGCGGAGTGTATATGTTACACACTGGATAACATGGGGAGAATGTATATGTTACACACTGGATAACATGGGGAGATTGTATATGATACGCACTGGGTAACATGGGTAGAGTGTATATTATACACACTGGATAACATGGGGAGATTGTATATACTACACACTGGATAACATGGGGAGAGTGTGTATGTTACACAGTCGATAACATGGGGAGAGTGTACATGTTACACAGTGGATAACATGGGGAGAATGTATATGTTACTCACTGGATAACATGGGGAGAGTGTATATGTTACACACTGGATAACATGGGGAGAGTGTACATGTTATACACTGGATAACATGGCGAGAGTGTATATGTTACACACTGGATATCATGGGGAGAGTGTATATGTTACACACTGGATAACATGGGGTGAGTGTATATGTTACACACTGGATAACATGGGGAGAGTGTGTTACACATTGGATAACATGGGGAGAGTGTATATGTTACACACTGGATAACATTGGGTGAGTGTGTATGTTGCACACTAGATAACATGGGGAGAGTGTGTTACACACTGGATAACATGGGGAGAGTGTATATGTTACACACTGGATAACATGGGGTGAGTGTATATGTTGCACACTAGATAACAAGGGGAGAGTGTATATGTTACACACTGGATAACATGGGGAGAGTGTATATGTTACACACTGGATAACATGGGGAGAGTGTACATGCTACACACTGGATAACATGGGGAGAGTGTACATGTTACACACTTGATGACTTGGGGAGAGTGTATATGTTACACACTGGATAACATGGGGAGAGTGTATATGTTACACGCTGGATAACATGGGGAGAGTGTATATGGCACACACTGGTTAACATGGGGAGAGTGTATATGTTACACACAGAATGACATGGGGAGAGTGGGTTACACACTGGAAAACATGGGGAGAGTGTATATGTTACACACTGAATAACATGGGGAGAGTGTACATGCTACACACTGGATAATGTGGGAAGAGTGTATATGTTACACACTGGATAACATGGGGAGAGTGTATATGTTACACACTGGATACCATGGGGAGAGTATATATTTTACACACTGGATAACATGAGGAGAGTGTACATGTTACACACTGGATAACATGGGGAGAGTGTGTTACACACTGGATAACGTGGGGAGAGTGCACATGTTACACACTGGATAACATGGGGTGAGTGTATATGTTACACACTGGATAACATGGGGAGAGTGTATATGTTACACACCGGATAACATGGGGAGAGTGTATATGGTACACAGTGGATAACATGGGGAGAATGTATATGTTACTCACTGGATAACATGGGGAGAGTGTATATGTTACACACTGGATAACATGGGGAGGGTGTGTTACACACTGGATAGCGTGGGGAGAGTGTACATGTTACACACTGGATAAAATGGGGAGAGTGTATATGTTACACACTGGATAACATGGGGAGAGTGTATATGTTACACACTGGATAACATGAGGAGAGTGTATATGTTACTCACTGGTTAACATGGGGAGAGTGTATATGTTACAAACTGGATAACATGGGGAGAGTGTTCATGTTACGCACTGCATAACATGGTGATGGTGTATATGTTACACACTGGATAACATGGGGAGAATGTATATGTTACACACTGGATAACATGGGGAGAGTGTATATGGTACGCACTGCATAACATGGGGAGAGTGTATATGTTACACATTGGATAAAATGGGGAGATTGTATATATTACACACTGGATAACATGGGGAGAGTGTATATGTTACACACAGAATGACATGGGGAGAGTGGGTTACACACTGGAAAACATGGGGAGAGTGTATATGTTACACACAGAATAACATGGGGAGAGTGTACATGCTACACACTGGATAACATGGGGAGAGTGTATATGTTACACACTGGATAACAAGGGGTGAGTGTATATGTTGCACACTAGATAACATGGGGAGAGTGTACATGTTACACATTGGATAACATGGGGAGAGTGTACATGTTACACACTGGATAACATGGGGAGAGTGTGTTACACACTGGATAACGTGGGGAGAGTGCACATGTTACACACTGGATAACATGGGGTGAGTGTATATGTTACACACTGGATAACATGGGAAGAGTGTATATGTTACACTCTGGATAACATGGGGAGAGTGTATATGGTACACAGTGGACAACATGGGGAGAGTGTATATGTTACACACTCGATAACATGGGGAGAGTGTGTGACACACTGGATAACATGGGGAGAGTGTATGTGTTACACACTGGATAACATGGGGAGAGTGTATATGTTACACACTGGATAACATGGGGAGGGTGTGTTACACACTGGATAGCGTGGGGAGAGTGTACATGTTACACACTGGATAAAATGGGGAGAGTGTATATGTTACACACTGGATAACATGGGGAGAGTGTATATGTTACACACTGGATAACATGGGGAGAGTGTACATGTTACACATTGGATAACATGGGGAGAGAAAGACAATGTTGTCGAGGGGTACACTCAGGTTCAGACGACCAGGCTAGATGGAATTGAGGTTCAAAAGGAGGAGGTGTTATCAATTTTGGAAAATGTCAAAATAGATAAGTCCCCTGGGCCAGATGGGATTTATCCTAGGATTCTCTGGGAAGCCAGGGAGGAGATTGCAGAGCCTTTGTCCTTGATCTTTATGTCGTCCTTGTCGACAGGAATAGTGCCGGAAGACTGGAGGACAGCAAATGTTGTCCCCTTGTTCAAGAAGGGGAGTAGAGACAACCCTGGTAATTATAGACCTGTGAGCCTTACTTCGGTTGTGGGTAAAATGTTAGAAAAGGTTATAAGAGATAGGGTTTATAATCATCTTGAAAAGAACAAGTTGATTAGCGATAGTCAACACGGTTTTGTGAAGGGTAGGTCATGCCTCACAAACCTTATTAAGTTTTTTGAGAAGGTGACCAAACAGGTGGATCAGGATAAAGCGGTTGATGTGGTGTATATGGATTTCAGTAAGGCGTTTGATAAAGTTCCCCACGGTAGGCTATTGCAGAAAATAAGGAAGTATGGGATTGAAGGTGATTTAGTGGTTTGGATCAGTAATTGGCTAGCTGAAAGAAGACAGAGGGTGGTGGTTGATGGATAATGTTCATCCTGGAGTTCAGTTACTAGTGGTGTACCGCAAGGATCTGCTTTGGGGCCACTGCTGTTTGTCATTTTTATAAATGACCTGGAAGAGGGTGTAGAAGGATGTGTTAGTAAATTTGCAGATGACACGAAGGTCGGTGGAGTTGTGGATAGTGCTGAAGGATGTTATAGGATACAGAGGGACATAGATAAGCTGCAGAGCTGGGCTGAGAGGTGGCAGATGGAGTTTAATGCGGAAAAGTGTGAGGTGGTTCACTTTGGAAGGAGTAACAGGAATGCAGAGTACTGGGCTAATGGCAAGATTCTTGGTAGTGTAGATGTACAGAGAGATCTCGGCATCCAGGTACATAAATCCCTGAAAGTTGCCACCCAGGTTAATAGGGCTGTTAAGAAGGCATATGGTGTGCTAGCCTTTATCAGCAGGGGGATTGAGTTTCGGAGCCACAAGGTTATGCTGCAGCTGTACGTAACTCTGGTGCGGCCGCACCTGGAGTACTGCGTGCAGTTCTGGTCACCACATTATAGGAAGGATGTGGAAGCTTTGGAAAGGGTTCAGAGGAGATTTACTAGGACGTTGCCTGGTATGGAGGGAAGGTCTTACGAGGAAAGGCTCAGGGACTTGAGGTTGTTTTCGTTAGAGAGGAGAAGGCTGAGAGGTGACTTAATAGAGACATATAAGATAGTCAGAGGGTTAGATAGGGTGGACAGTGAGTCTTTTTCCTCGGATGGTGATGACCAACACGAGGGGACATAGCTTTAAATTGAGGGGTGATAGATATAGGACAGATGTCAGAGGCAGTTTCTTTACTCAAAGAGTAGTAGGGGCGTGGAACACCCTGCCTGCAACAGTAGTAGACTCGCCAACTTTAAGGGCATTTAAGTGGTCACTGGATAGACATATGGATGAAAATGGAATAGTGTAGGTCAGATAGGCTTCAGATGGTTTCACAGGTCGGCGCAACATCGAGGGCCGAAGGGCCCGTACTGCGCTGTAGTGTTCTATGTTCTATGTTACACACTGGATAACATGGGGAGAGTATATATAGAACATAGAACAGTACAGCACAGAACAGGCCCTTCGGCCCTCAATGTTGTGCCGAGCCATGATCACCCTACTCAAACCCACGTATCCACCCTATACCCGTAACCCAACAACACCCCCCTTAACCTTACTTTAATTAGGACACTACGGGCAATTTAGCATGGCCAATCCACCTAACCCGGACATCTTTGGACTGTGGGAGGAAACCGGAGCACCCGGAGGAAACCCACGCACACAGGGGGAGGACGTGCAGACTCCACACAGACAGTGACCCAGCCGGGAATCGAACCTGGGACCCTGGAGCAGTGAAGCATTTATGCTAACCACCATGCTACCCTGCTGCACACACTATATATGTTACACACTGGAGAACATGGGGAGAGTGTGCACATAATACACTGGATAACATGGGGAGAGTGTATATGTTACTCACTGGATAACATCAGGAGAGTGTGTTACACACTGGATAACGTGGGGAGAGTGTATATGTTACACACTGGATAACATGGGGAGAGTGTATATGTTACACACTGGATAACATGAGGAGAGTGTATATGTTACACACTGGATAACATGAGGAGAGTGTATATGTTACTCACTGGTTAACATGGGGAGAGTGTATATGTTACAAACTGGATAACATGGGGAGAGTGTACATGTTACGCACTGCATAACATGGTGATGGTGTATATGTTACACACTGGATAACATGGGGAGAGTGTATATGTTACACACTGGATAACATGGGGAGAATGTATATGTTACACACTGGATAACGTGGGGAGAGTGTATATGTTACACACTGGATAACATGGGGAGAGTGTATATGTTACACACTGGATAACATGAGGAGAGTGTATGTTACACACTGGATAACATGAGGAGAGTGTATTTGTTACTCACTGGTTAACATGGGGAGAGTGCATATGTTACAAACTGGATAACATGGGGAGAGTGTACATGTTACGCACTGCATAACATGGTGATGGTGTACATGTTACACACTGGATAACATGGGGAGAATGTATATGTTACACACTGGATAACATGGGGAGAGTGTATATGGTACGCACTGCATAACATGGGGAGAGTGTATATGTTACACATTGGATAAAATGGGGAGATTGTATATATTACACACTGGATAACATGGGGAGAGTGTATATGTTACACACTGGATAACATGGGGAGAGTGTACATGTTACACACTGGATAACATGGGGAGAATGTATATGTTACTCACTGGATAACATGGGGAGAGTGTATATGTTACACACTGGATAACATGGGGAGAGCGTACATGTAACACACTGGATAACATGGGGAGAGTGCATATGTTACACACTGGATATCATGGGGAGAGTGTATATGTTACACACTGGAAATCATGTTGAGAGTGTATATGTTACACACTGGATAACATGGGGAGAGTGTATTTATTACACACTGGATAACATGGGGAGAGTGTATATGTTAAACACTGGATAACATGGGGAGAGTGTGTTATACACTGGATAACATGGGGGGGGAGTGTATATGTTACACACTGGATAACATGGGGAGAATGTATATGTTACACACTGGATAACATGGGGAGATTGTATATGATACGCACTGGGTAACATGGGGAGAGTGTATATTTTACACACGGGATAACATGGGGAGATTGTATATACTACACACTGGATAACATGGGGAGAGTGTATATGTTACACAGTCGATAACATGGGGAGAGTGTACATGTTACACAGTGGATAACATGGGGAGAATGTATATGTTACTCACTGGATAACATGGGGAGAGTGTATATGTTACACACTGGATAACATGGGGAGAGTGTACATGTTATGCACTGGATAACATGGCGAGAGTGTATATGTTACACACAGGATATCATGGGGAGAGTGTATATGTTACACACTGGATAACATGGGGTGAGTGTATATGTTACACACTGGATAACATGGGGAGAGTGTGTTACACATTGGATAACATGGGGAGAGTGTATATGTTACACACTGGATAACATGGGGTGAGTGTATATGTTGCACACTAGATAACATGGGGAGAGTGTGTTACACACTGGATAACATGGGGAGAGTGTATATGTTACACACTGGATAACATGGGGTTAGTGTATATGTTGCACACTAGATAACAAGGGGAGAGTGTATATGTTACACACTGGATAACATGGGGAGAGTGTATATGTTACACACTGGATAACATGGGGAGAGTGTACATGCTACACACTGGATAACATGGGGAGAGTGTACATGTTACACACTTGATGACATGGGGAGAGTGTACATGCTACACACTGGATAACATGGGGAGAGTGTACATGTTACACACTTGATGACATGGGGAGAGTGTATATGTTACACACTGAATAACATGGGGAGAGTGTACATGCTACACACTGGATAATGTGGGAAGAGTGTATATGTTACACACTGGATAACATGGGGAGAGTGTACATGCTACACACTGGATAACGTGGGAAGAGTGTATATGTTACACACTGGATAACATGGGGAGAGTGTATATGTTACACACTGGATAACATGGGGAGAGTGTATATGTTACACACTGGATAACATGAGGAGAGTGTATATGTTACACACTGGATAACATGAGGAGAGTATCTGTTACTCACTGGTTAACATGGGGAGAGTGTATATGTTACAAACTGGATAACATGGGGAGAGTGTACATGTTACGCACAGCATTACATGGTGATGGTGTATATGTTACACACTGGATAACATGGGGAGAATGTATATGTTACACACTGGATAATGTGGGGAGAGTGTATATGTTACACACTGGATAACATGGGGAGAGTGTACATGTTACACACTGGATAACATGAGGAGAGTGTATATGTTACACACTGGAGAACATGAGGAGAGTGTATATGTTACTCACTGGTTAACATGGGGAGAGTGTACATGTTACGCACTGCATAACATGGTGATGGTGTACATGTTACACACTGGATAACATGGGGAGAATGTATATGTTACACACTGGATAACATGGGGAGAGTGTATATGGTACGCACTGCATAACATGGGGAGAGTGTATATGTTACACATTGGATAAAATGGGGAGATTGTATATATTACACACTGGATAACATGGGGAGAGTGTATATGTTACACACTGGATAACATGGGGAGAGTGTACATGTTACACACTGGATAACATGGGGAGAGTGTATATGTTACTCACTGGATAACATGGGGAGAGTGTATATGTTACACACTGGATAACATGGGGAGAGCGTACATGTTACACACTGGATAACATGGGGAGAGTGCATATGTTACACACTGGATATCATGGGGAGAGTGTATATGTTACACACTGGAAATCATGTTGAGAGTGTTTATGTTACACACTGGATAACATGGGGAGAGTGTATTTATTACACACTGGATGACATGGGGAGAGTGTATAGGTTAAACACTGGATAACATGGGGAGAGTGTGTTATACACTGGATAACATGGGGGGGGGGAGTGTATATGTTACACACTGGATAACATGGGGAGAATGTATATGTTACACACTGGATAACATGGGGAGATTGTATATGATACGCACTGGGTAACATGGGGAGAGTGTATATTTTACACACGGGATAACATGGGGAGATTGTATATACTACACACTGGATAACATGGGGAGAGTGTGAATGTTACACAGTCGATAACATGGGGAGAGTGTACATGTTACACAGTGGATAACATTGGGAGAATGTATATGTTACTCACTGGATAACATGGGGAGAGTGTATATGTTACACACTGGATAACATGGGGAGAGTGTACATGTTATGCACTGGATAACATGGCGAGAGTGTATATGTTACACACAGGATATCATGGGGAGAGTGTATATGTTACACACTGGATAACATGGGGTGAGTGTATATGTTACACACTGGATAACATGGGGAGAGTGTGTTACACATTGGATAACATGGGGAAAGTGTACATGTTACACACTGGATAACATGAGGAGAGTGTATATGTTACACACTGGATAACATGAGGAGAGTGTATATGTTACTCACTGGTTAACATGGGGAGAGTGTACATGTTACGCACTGCATAACATGGTGATGGTGTACATGTTACACACTGGATAACATGGGGAGAATGTATATGTTACACACTGGATAACATGGGGAGAGTGTATATGGTACGCACTGCATAACATGGGGAGAGTGGATATGTTACACATTGGATAAAATGGGGAGATTGTATATATTACACACTGGATAACATGGGGAGAGTGTATATGTTACACACTGGATAACATGGGGAGAGTGTACATGTTACACACTGGATAACATGGGGAGAATGTATATGTTACTCACTGGATAATATGGGGAGAGTGTATATGTTACACACTGGATAACATGGGGAGAGCGTACATGTTACACACTGGATAACATGGGGAGAGTGCATATGTTACACACTGGATATCATGGGGAGAGTGTATATGTTACACACTGGAAATCATGTTGAGAGTGTATATGTTACACACTGGATAACATGGGGAGAGTGTATTTATTACACACTGGATAACATGGGGAGAGTGTATAGGTTAAACACTGGATAACATGGGGAGAGTGTGTTATACACTGGATAACATGGGGGGGGGAGTGTATATGTTACACACTGGATAACATGGGGAGAATGTATATGTTACACACTGGATAACATGGGGAGATTGTATATGATACGCACTGGGTAACATGGGGAGAGTGTATATTTTACACACGGGATAACATGGGGAGATTGTATATACTACACACTGGATAACATGGGGAGAGTGTGAATGTTACACAGTCGATAACATGGGGAGAGTGTACATGTTACACAGTGGATAACATTGGGAGAATGTATATGTTACTCACTGGATAACATGGGGAGAGTGTATATGTTACACACTGGATAACATGGGGAGAGTGTACATGTTATGCACTGGATAACATGGCGAGAGTGTATATGTTACACACAGGATATCATGGGGAGAGTGTATATGTTACACACTGGATAACATGGGGTGAGTGTATATGTTACACACTGGATAACATGGGGAGAGTGTGTTACACATTGGATAACATGGGGAGAGTGTACATGTTACACACTGGATAACATGAGGAGAGTGTATATGTTACACACTGGATAACATGAGGAGAGTGTATATGTTACTCACTGGTTAACATGGGGAGAGTGTACATGTTACGCACTGCATAACATGGTGATGGTGTACATGTTACACACTGGATAACATGGGGAGAATGTATATGTTACACACTGGATAACATGGGGAGAGTGTATATGGTACGCACTGCATAACATGGGGAGAGTGGATATGTTACACATTGGATAAAATGGGGAGATTGTATATATTACACACTGGATAACATGGGGAGAGTGTATATGTTACACACTGGATAACATGGGGAGAGTGTACATGTTACACACTGGATAACATGGGGAGAATGTATATGTTACTCACTGGATAATATGGGGAGAGTGTATATGTTACACATTGGATAACATGGGGAGAGCGTACATGTTACACACTGGATAACATGGGGAGAGTGCATATGTTACACACTGGATATCATGGGGAGAGTGTATATGTTACACACTGGAAATCATGTTGAGAGTGTATATGTTACACACTGGATAACATGGGGAGAGTGTATTTATTACACACTGGATAACATGGGGAGAGTGTATAGGTTAAACACTGGATAACATGGGGAGAGTGTGTTATACACTGGATAACATGGGGGGGGGGGGGGAGTGTATATGTTACACACTGGATAACATGGGGAGAATGTATATGTTACACACTGGATAACATGGGGAGATTGTATATGATACGCACTGGGTACCATGGGGAGAGTGTATATTTTACACACGGGATAACATGGGAAGATTGTATATACTACACACTGGATAACATGGGGAGAGTGTGAATGTTACACAGTCGATAACATGGGGAGAGTGTACATGTTACACAGTGGATAACATTGGGAGAATGTATATGTTACTCACTGGATAACATGGGGAGAGTGTATATGTTACACACTGGATAACATGGGGAGAGTGTACATGTTATGCACTGGATAACATGGCGAGAGTGTATATGTTACACACAGGATATCATGGGGAGAGTGTATATGTTACACACTGGATAACATGGGGTGAGTGTATATGTTACACACTGGATAACATGGGGAGAGTGTGTTACACATTGGATAACATGGGGAGAGTGTATATGTTACACACTGGATAACATTGGGTGAGTGTATATGTTGCACACTAGATAACATGGGGAGAGTGTGTTACACACTGGATAACATGGGGAGAGTGTATATGTTACACACTGGATAACATGGGGTGAGTGTATATGTTGCACACTAGATAACAAGGGGAGAGTGTATATGTTACACACTGGATAACATGGGGAGAGTGTATATGTTACACACTGGAAAACATGGGGAGAGTGTACATGCTACACACTGGATAACATGGGGAGAGTGTACATGTTACACACTTGATGACATGGGGAGAGTGTATATGTTACACACTGGATAACATGGGGAGAGTGTATGTGTTACACGCTGGATAACATGGGGAGAGTGTATATGCTACACACTGGTTAACATGGGGAGAGTGTATATGTTACACACAGAATGACATGGGGAGAGTGGGTTACACACTGGAAAACATGGTGAGAGTGTATATGTTACACACTGAATAACATGGGGAGAGTGTATATGCTACACACTGGATAACGTGGGAAGAGTGTATATGTTACACACTGGATAACATGGAGAGAGTGTATATGTTACACACTGGATACCATGGGGAGAGTATATATTTTACACACTGGATAACATGAGGAGAGTGTACATGTTACACACTGGATAACATGGGGAGAGTGTGTTACACACTGGATAACGTGTGGAGAGTTCACATGTTACACACTGGATAACATGGGGTGAGTGTATGTGTTACACACTGGATAACGTGGGAAGAGTGTATATGTTACACTCTGGATAACATGGGGAGAGTGTATCTGGTTCACAGTGGATAACATGGGGAGAGTGTATATGTTACACACTCGATAACATGGGGAGAGTGTGTGACACACTGGATAACATGGGGAGAGTGTATGTGTTACACACTGGATAACATGGGGAGAGTGTATATGGTACACACTGGTTAACATGGGGAGGGTGTGTTACACACTGGATAGCGTGGGGAGAGTGTATATGTTACACACTGAATAACATGGGGAGAGTGTATATGCTACACACTGGATAACGTGGGAAGAGTGTAAATGTTACACACTGGATAACATGGGGAGAGTGTATATGTTACACACTGGATACCATGGGGAGAGTATATATTTTACACACTGGATAACATGAGGAGAGTGTACATGTTACACACTGGATAACATGGGGAGAGGGTGTTACACACTGGATAACGTGTGGAGAGTGCACATGTTACACACTGGATAACATGGGGTGAGTGTATATGTTACACACTGGATAACGTGGGAAGAGTGTATATGTTACACTCTGGATAACATGGGGAGAGTGTATATGGTACACAGTGGATAACATGGCGAGAGTGTATATGTTACACACTCGATAAGATGGGGAGAGTGTGTGACACACTGGATAACATGGGGAGAGTGTATGTGTTACACACTGGATAACATGGGGAGAGTGTATATGTTACACACTGGATAACATGGGGAGGGTGTGTTACACACTGGATAGCGTGGGGAGAGTGTACATGTTACACACTTGATGACATGGGGAGAGTGTATATGTTACACACTGGATAACATGGGGAGAGTGTATGTGTTACACGCTGGATAACATGGGGAGAGTGTATATGGTACACAGTGGATAACATGGCGAGAGTGTATATGTTACACACTCGATAAGATGGGGAGAGTGTGTGACACACTGGATAACATGGGAGAGTGTATATGTTACACACTGGATAACATGGGGAGAGTGTATATGTTACACACTGGAAAACATGGGGAGAGTGTACATGCTACACACTGGATAACATGGGGAGAGTGTACATGTTACACACTTGATGACATGGGGAGAGTGTATATGTTACACACTGGATAACATGGGGAGAGTGTATGTGTTACACGCTGGATAACATGGGGAGAGTGTATATGGTACACACTGGTTAACATGGGGAGAGTGTATATGTTACACACAGAATGACATGGGGAGAGTGGGTTACACACTGGAAAACATGGTGAGAGTGTATATGTTACACACTGAATAACATGGGGAGAGTGTATATGCTACACACTGGATAACGTGGGAAGAGTGTATATGTTACACACTGGATAACATGGGGAGAGTGTATATGTTACACACTGGATACCATGGGGAGAGTATATATTTTACACACTGGATAACATGAGGAGAGTGTACATGTTACACACTGGATAACATGGGGAGAGTGTGTTACACACTGGATAACGTGTGGAGAGTTCACATGTTACACACTGGATAACATGGGGTGAGTGTATGTGTTACACACTGGATAACGTGGGAAGAGTGTATATGTTACACTCTGGATAACATGGGGAGAGTGTATCTGGTTCACAGTGGATAACATGGGGAGAGTGTATATGTTACACACTCGATAACATGGGGAGAGTGTGTGACACACTGGATAACATGGGGAGAGTGTATGTGTTACACACTGGATAACATGGGGAGAGTGTATATGGTACACACTGGTTAACATGGGGAGGGTGTGTTACACACTGGATAGCGTGGGGAGAGTGTATATGTTACACACTGAATAACATGGGGAGAGTGTATATGCTACACACTGGATACGTGGGAAGAGTGTATATGTTACACACTGGATAACATGGGGAGAGTGTATATGTTACACACTGGATACCATGGGGAGAGTATATATTTTACACACTGGATAACATGAGGAGAGTGTACATGTTACACACTGGATAACATGGGGAGAGGGTGTTACACACTGGATAACGTGTGGAGAGTGCACATGTTACACACTGGATAACATGGGGTGAGTGTATATGTTACACACTGGATAACGTGGGAAGAGTGTATATGTTACACTCTGGATAACATGGGAGAGTGTATATGGTCACAGTGGATAACATGGCGAGAGTGTATATGTTACACACTCGATAAGATGGGGAGAGGTGTGTGACACACTGGATAACATGGGGAGAGTGTATGTGTTACACACTGGATAACATGGGGAGAGTGTATATGTTACACACTGGATAACATGGGGAGGGTGTGTTACACACTGGATAGCGTGGGGAGAGTGTACATGTTACATACTGGATAAAATGGGGAGAGTGTATATGTTACACACTGGATAACATGGGGAGAGTGTACATGTTACACATTGGAGAACATGGGGAGAGAAAGACAATGTTGTCGAGGGGTACACTCAGGTTCAGTCGACCAGGCTAGATGGAATTGTGGTTCAAAAGGAGGAGGTGTTATCAATTTTGGAAAATGTCAAAATAGATAAGTCCCCTGGGCCAGATGGGATTTATCCTAGGATTCTCTGGGAAGCCAGGGAGGAGATTGCAGAGCCTTTGTCCTTGATCTTTATGTCATCCTTGTCGACAGGAATAGTGCCGGAAGACTGGAGGACAGCAAATGTTGTCCCCTTGTTCAAGAAGGGGAGTAGAGACAACCCTGGTAATTATAGACCTGTGAGCCTTACTTCGGTTGTGGGTAAAATGTTAGAAAAGGTTATAAGAGATAGGGTTTATAATCATCTTGAAAAGAACAAGTTGATTAGCGATAGTCAACACGATTTTGTGAAGGGTAGGTCATGCCTCACAAACCTTATTAAGTTTTTTGAGAAGGTGACCAAACAGGTGGATCAGGATAAAGCGGTTGATGTGGTGTATATGGAATTCAGTAAGGCGTTTGATAAAGTTCCCCACGGTAGGCTATTGCAGAAAATAAGGAAGTATGGGATTGAAGGTGATTTAGTGGTTTGGATCAGTAATTGGCTAGCTGAAAGAAGACAGAGGGTGGTGGTTGATGGATAATGTTCATCCTGAAGTTCAGTAACTAGTGGTGTACCGCAAGGATCTGCTTTGGGGCCACTGCTGTTTGTCATTTTTATAAATGACCTGGAAGAGGGTGTAGAAGGATGTGTTAGTAAATTTGCGGATGACACGAAGGTCGGTGGAGTTGTGGATAGTGCTGAAGGATGTTATAGGATACAGAGGGACATAGATAAGCTGCAGAGCTGGGCTGAGAGGTGGCAGATGGAGTTTAATGCGGAAAAGTGTGAGGTGGTTCACTTTGGAAGGAGTAACAGGAATGCAGAGTACTGGGCTAATGGCAAGATTCTTGGTAGTGTAGATGTACAGAGAGATCTCGGCATCCAGGTACATAAATCCCTGAAAGTTGCCACACAGGTTAATAGGGCTGTTAAGAAGGCATATGGTGTGCTAGCCTTTATCAGCAGGGGGATTGAGTTTTGGAGCCACAAGGTTATGCTGCAGCTGTACGTAACTCTGGTGCGGCTGCACCTGGAGTACTGCGTGCAGTTCTGGTCACCACATTATAGGAAGGATGTGGAAGCTTTGGAAAGGGTTCAGAGGAGATTTACTAGGACGTTGCCTGGTATGGAGGGAAGGTCTTACGAGGAAAGGCTCAGGGACTTGAGGTTGTTTTCGTTAGAGAGGAGAAGGCTGAGAGGTGACTTAATAGAAACATATAAGATAGTCAGAGAGTTAGATAGGGTGGACAGTGAGTCTTTTTCCTCGGATGGTGATGACCAACACGAGGGGACATAGCTTTAAATTGAGGGGAGGTAGATATAGGACAGATGTCAGAGGCTGTTTCTTTACTCAGAGAGTAGTAGGGGTGTGGAACGCCCTGCCTGCAACAGTAGTAGACTCGCCAACTTTAAGGGCACTTAAGTGGTCACTGGATAGACATATGGATGAAAATGGAATAGTGAAGGTCAGATAGGTTTCAGATGGTTTCACAGGTCGTCGCAACATCGAGGGCCGAAGGGCCCGTACTGCGCTGTAGTGTTCTATGTTCTATGTTACACACTGGATAACATGGGGAGAGTATATATAGAACATAGAACAGTACAGCACAGAACAGGCCCTTCGGCCCTCAATGTTGTGCCGAGCCATGATCACCCTACTCAAACCCACGTATCCACCCTATACCCGTAACCCAACAACACCCCCCTTAACCTTACTTTAATTAGGACACTACGGGCAATTTAGCATGGCCAATCCACCTAACCCGGACATCTTTGGACTGTGGGAGGAAACCGGAGCACCCGGAGGAAACCCACGCACACAGGGGGAGGACGTGCAGACTCCACACAGACAGTGACCCAGCCGGGAATCGAACCTGGGACCCTGGAGCAGTGAAGCATTTATGCTAACCACCATGCTACCCTGCTGCACACACTATATATGTTACACACTGGAGAACATGGGGAGAGTGTGCACATAATACACTGGATAACATGGGGAGAGTGTATATGTTACTCACTGGATAACATCAGGAGAGTGTGTTACACACTGGATAACATGGGGAGAGTGTATATGTTACACACTGGATAACATGGGGAGAGTGTATATGTTACACACTGGATAACATGAGGAGAGTGTATATGTTACACACTGGATAACATGAGGAGAGTGTATATGTTCCTCACTGGTTAACATGGGGCGAGTGTATATGTTACAAACTGGATAACATGGGGAGAGTGTACATGTTACGCACTGCATAACATGGTGATGGTGTATATGTTACACACTGGATAACATGGGGAGAATGTATATGTTACACACTGGATAACATGGGGAGAGTGTATATGGTACGCACTGCATAACATGGGGAGAGTGTATATGTTACACATTGGATAAAATGGGGAGATTGTATATATTACACACTGGATAACATGGGGAGAGTGTATATGTTACACACTGGATACCATGGGGAGAGTGTACATGTTACACACTGGAAAACATGGGGAGAATGTATATGTTACTCACTGGATAACACGGGGAGAGTGTATATGTTACACACTGGATAACATGGGGAGAGCGTACATGTTACACACTGGATAACATGGGGAGAGTGTATATGTTACACACTGGATATCATGGGGAGAGTGTATATGTTACACACTGGAAATCATGTTGAGAGTGTATATGTTACACACTGGATAACATGGGGAGAGTGTATTTATTACACACTGGATAACATGGGGAGAGTGTATATGTTAAACACTGGATAACATGGGGAGAGTGTGTTATACACTGGATAACATGGGGGGGGAGTGTATATGTTACACACTGGATAACATGGGGAGAATGTATATGTTACACACTGGATAACATGGGGAGATTGTATATGATACGCACTGGGTAACATGGGGAGAGTGTATATTTTACACACTGGATAACATGGGGAGATTGTATATACTACACACTGGATAACATGGGGAGAGTGTGTATGTTACACAGTCGATAACATGGGGAGAGTGTACATGTTACACAGTGGATAACATGGGGAGAATGTATATGTTACTCACTGGATAACATGGGGAGAGTGTATATGTTACACACTGGATAACATGGGGAGAGTGTACATGTTATACACTGGATAACATGGCGAGAGTGTATATGTTACACACAGGATATCATGGGGAGAGTGTATATGTTACACACTCGATAACATGGGGTGAGTGTATATGTTACACACTGGATAACATGGGGAGAGTGTGTTACACATTGGATAACATGGGGAGAGTGTGTATGTTACACACTGGATAACATTGGGTGAGTGTATATGTTGCACACTAGATAACATGAGGAGAGTGTGTTACACACTGGATAACATGGGGAGAGTGTATATGTTACACACTGGATAACATGGGGTGAGTGTATATGTTGCACACTAGATAACATGGGGAGAGTGTACATGTTACACATTGGATAACATGGGGAGAGAAAGACAATGTTGTCGAGGGGTACACTTAGGTTCAGTCGACCAGGCTAGATGGAATTGAGGTTCAAAAGGAGGAGGTGTTATCAATTTTGGAAAATGTCAAAATAGGTAAGTCCCCTGGGCCAGATGGAATTTATCCTAGGATTCTCTGGGAAGCCAGGGAGGAGATTGCAGAGCCTTTGTCCTTGATCTTTATGTCATCCTTGTCGACAGGAATAGTGCCGGAAGACTGGAGGACAGCAAATGTTGTCCCCTTGTTCAAGAAGGGGAGTAGAGACAACCCTGGTAATTATAGACCTGTGTGCCTTACTTCGGTTGTGGGCAAAATGTTAGAAAAGGTTATAAGAGATAGGGTTGAGAATCATCTTGAAAAGAACAAGTTGATTAGCGATAGTCAACACGGTTTTGTGAAGGGTAGGTCATGCCTCACAAACCTTATTAAGTTTTTTGAGAAGGTGACCAAACAGGTGGATCAGGATGAAGCGGTACGCACTGCATAACATGGTGATGGTGTATATGTTACACACTGGATAACATGGGGAGAATGTATATGTTACACACTGGATAACGTGGGGAGAGTGTATATGTTACACACTGGATAACATGGGGAGAGTGTATATGTTACAC